>NC_091933.1:27979932-28002432 GCF_041260155.1 Ptychodera flava | reverse complement strand
GCTGACGCTGCTGTACGCCACAGTACCACTCGCGTCGGTGATCGGTCATGCCCCGTGGGAGAAAGCTGAGTCTTACTGACTTGGCGAAAAAACGAAAAACAATTTTTGCTGATTCCACCGGAATTCGCATAGGTGACTATCACAGTTACGTTCGGTTGATACATAGCGGCCGCCGAGTGGTATGCATAGACGCATACCACGCGCGCGGCGAACCACACGTACTGTGTGGCAGACGACAAAATGTAGTCATCGGAGGCGGCTAATATTTAACACGTAAAAACTGATGTTTATGTGGCGTTGGTAAAAAGTATGTTGATTTAGAATAATGAAAACGACAAAAACTAAGGAGAATTTTTAAAAAACTTACCTGAGGTAAAGGCATAATGCTGTATATAAAGTCTTTGCAGTGGGAAGTAAATTCATTGCGTCGTTCGAACTTACTATAGACTCCCTAGAATATCGTCAATCAGCACAACAACAAACCTTCGGGGATTTCGGGTCAAAATCAGAAACGATCGTAAAACTTAGGGATGTGAAAAATACGCTCGGGAAATGACATGTTTTTATTGATATCTCGCGATCCGCGCGCAGTCGCCACGTCAAATATCGACCGTTGGCATTAAAAACAAGTGTTTTAAAAATGTTACCTAAGTGGGAGTGCCTCTTTATGGATAAATTCAGTTAATCCGAGCCGATTCGCATCGTCTGACGATAAAGGACATCGGTGAAACAATTTATTAAACTGGTGAGGTTATTCCCGAATGCGTGAACGCAATGAACTTTTACTGTGTTGCTAAAACTTCAAGTGTATCGTTTGAGATCCTTCCGTCTGAGGTCAAGGTTGTTGCCTTTCCTTTGTTTGAAGTTTTACAACTACGTTAACATTTTCATGAGATTGTCATTGTGTATGGATAGAGGCACAAAAGTTTCGTGATGTGTTTCTCGCCATGTACCACATCCCCTAAACCACCACCACCACCGAAATAGGTGATGTAGGTACTATTTTCTCGCCATACCTCAGGTCTGTATAGAGGTTGTCTGTATCTCAGACATCACAGTTTTGTACACCTCATAATTATTGTTGTGGACCTATAGATTTGAATTTGAATTCGGGTGATACACAATCGAAATACGAATAAAATGAAGTTTCCTGGGTGTTAAAATTTTAGATGATAATATTATTCAATAGTTTTGCCTATAGTAGGCACGTGGGGAAAGACCCTTAAAACCTGCAGAACCTGTAAAACCTGAAATGAAGCTTTCAAAGAACTGGGCGAGAAGAAACGCCAGGCCATAGGTGACACTACACTCACTTCAAACATCCCATAGGCGGACGATCTGGACAACATGTACGCTGTGAAGAAGTGATAGCTGTAAGCGGTGTTCCAGGGACGGTATTGGTCTTCGTGACGTAGGTACTCCATCAATTCCAACGCGATCACGTGATCGAGATGGTGAGACTGGCCCAGGTGGAAGGCGTCGTGGAGGAGATGAGAACGACTTCGAAGAGGAATAGCCTTCAGAGATGAAACACGTAAGACGTTTCAGAGTCTCAGACACTTTAATGCGCTATGGTTTCCTTTTACAACCATTTTCAGTAATAGAGCGCGAAGCCACTGCAGTGAACTGCAATAAAACTGCTCACACTACTTAGTTTCAGCTGTAGCCAGCTGGCAAAGTCGACAACATTGTATGTCCCATGCAGACAGTTTGTCTGGGGAAGTTGAAATAAAAAAGATTTGTACATGGACCAGTGCATGGTAATTTAATCTTGAACACACGGTGCCAATAGTAAACTCTCATTTACAACTCGAGCCTCAGACAGAGCTAGTTTTGCCTTTGTACAAGCAGACTTTTTGGTCTTTATCAAGTAGCCTTGTTCAACACCAAAGTGGCCACGGCTACAGCTGAAACTAATTAGTGTAAGCAGTTCTATTGCAGTTCACTGCAGTGGCTTCGCGCTCTATTACTGAAAATGGTTGTATTTGTTGGAACTCGGATAAGAGATTTTGAATCTGAACTCACTGGTTTAGATAGAATACGACTCGGGGACAGATATTCCGGCTCTCAAATATTTTCAACGCCTTTCTGGTCTACCGCTTGTAGGGGCTCGTTTCGAAGCTCGTCCAGCAAGTAAAAATTTTACCTTGTTAATTTTTTGAAAAAAGGGACACTTTATTTCCTCATAGACTTAACATCATAGGGATGACTGCTATTTCGAATTTCATATATCGATATATTTAGGTATTTTCATTCTCTAGTACCAAATTTTGAATGGTAAACCATGATTTTTGTTCTTGATTTCAAAAGCAAGTGGTTTTAAATTTTAGTTACCTGAGAAAACTTGAGCAAAAGTTTAAGTCTTTCAATCTGGAAGCGCGTACTATTTTGTCTTTTCAACAATATCATATAATTTCTCATTTATTGGTGAATTAACACAAGATTTACGACGAGCTTAACATTTTTCAATAGTAAAACGATAGCATTCAAGAAAAAAAAAACTAGCTATGGTTCTCACCTCGAAGGATTCATTGAGTTGCTTGGCCAATTTTCTCCAGTTCTCTACGTCATAGTTGACCCGGATGTAGGCAGTTTGATTGATATTTACCAAGTACCAATCATCTTCGTTGATTCCTTCAAAGACCATGTCAGCTGTGGGCAGAATCACAAATGAGATCACGTAGTTTTGAAATTAGGAACAGAAAGATAGAAAAATATTAGCAAGTCAGGTTTTTTTCGCAAAAGTAAACTATAATAGCTATACACTTTTTTGATTATCACTGAATACTGGTAGAGAAGTATCGACCGAACTTAGGACTCTGGAATTGTAAACTAAAGGAAGTACCGGATTTCGACTGTAACATCCTATATACTGTTGACATGACAACACTGTAACAATCGATAACTGGTCGATTAACGATGATGCGAGCAATTTCGTTTGGGAAAATATGATTATAATTTTAAGGCAGTAAGCTAGCATAAGCTTTTGTCACGGTCGCTTTGGCTTCCTGTACAAGTCAATTTCGAAGTTTAGTAAATAACAAGAAAGGTAAGAAACTTAAGGTTTGACGTATCGACAACGCAAAACTTCTTCACTATAGTTCCTTTATGTTAGGTCTTTCAGGGGAAACTATTGAGAGGTTCTAGGGCCTGTGATTGAGCGTTCTTATCATAAAATGCCTAGACGCATGAGGTAGGATGTGGGCGCGTGGCGGCGCCAACACTTGGATGTGTAAATCTTTTGACATGTCTTTCCATCAAATTTAATCTGAAGTTCGTTATTTTCGGTGAAATTCTTCAACAAGGAAAAAGGAGTTATGTATTGACATTATAAATTTGGGAAACTCTACAACAATTTTTAAACGAGAGTTGTTTCAGTAATTCCACATCCTTCTACTGGTTCAGTGTAAGCCGGGGTGGTGAAAGTGTCAGTATGTGAGTTTAACGTTGGACAGATTCACATTATTACAGTTTTCGCCTACCCGAGTCCATATTCAGCCATGCCGCACTGGGATTATCGTATTCCTGCTCGCTTTTGTGGGTAAAGGTCAGCGGAATATACCATTTGTATCTAAGAGAAGATAAAAACTTCAGAGCTTAACATTAACACATTGATATAAACAGACAGACAGTGCACGACCTTTGGTCATGCATTTTATCGTCAAGACACAGTCAACACTGAGAGGGGTTTACGGCTCCTGGTCCTAACGCATAGTCGTACAAAAAGCCAACAAACTATAAAACATGAAAGTTAATAAGACAACATCCTGAAAAACGTGAATGAATACCGCCTTTTGAATTTACGGAGATGAGCGTGAATACCCCGCCTGGAGTACATGTCCGGACAAAGGCGGTGATAAATATTTACAAAAACTTACAAGGACATGAAAAACTAACACAGCTCTGTAATTAAGGTACTTCTCGCCTCGAAACTGAATAACTTCAACTTTCGCTCAAACTTTTCCCAACAAAACTTTCAACTATTCCCTTAACAAATCAGGAGTAAAAATCAGGGATCACCGTTCAAATTTTGGTGCTAGAGAAACAAATTACCTAACATTAATCGTCACTTGAAATTCAAATTGACTCCCATCCCTGTGTTAACTCTATGGGAAAACTGAAATTTTGGATTTTCACAGAAATAAGCCGACGAAAACTTTATAGTTTAATTGATAAGCTTCAAAATGAACCCCCACAAGTGGTAGACCAAAAAGTATTGTAACGGTTTGAGAGTCCGAATATCTGTCCCCAAGGCGCATTTTACCGTAGAAATCAGTAATCATAGACGTACCCAAAACTTGTGTAATCGTCATCCTGTGGTTTGTCAAACGGATACAGAAGATAATGTTCTTGATCTGCCGTGGCCTTGGTGTGGTCCTCGCTGTGTCTGGTTATCGTTACCACGGGAAAACCCATCTGTAGTGACCACGTGTCCATGATTCGCTTCACGTCATAATCATGGCCAGGTACCTGTCGAAAAAAGTAACTAAATATCGCAACGACTGATAGGAAGAGGCAAAATTTTATAGTCGGCCAGCCTATATCGTTTTCTTGATTAGTTAGTAATTCATCGTTATTTCCCCTCTACTGAGAATTAAAATATGATGGTGTCAAGTTCCCTTTCTATGATTACCTTGGACATCAAACGGATACATATAGGCAAGGGTCATTGACTTTTTAAATTTTCATTATCGAATTCAAGAAAAAAGTCAAATAACCCTTCCCAGCCGAATTCAACCACAGACCTTTCTTTGGTAAGGCAGTTTCGCATGGGACACTTACCTTACTCTGAAATTTCCATAGGCACTATTTCCTTGATGACTTATTGCTAAAGGGATCCGCACCTTGGTGCGAGATTGCTACAAGACGTACACACTGTGGTGAGACATGGCCACTTGCCATCTACCCTTAAACGGAGATCGTCACTTACCTCGGTCTAAGATTGTCAAGGGGCCTTTACCTAGGTCGGAGGTTGCAACGAGGGACCCCTATCATATACAGTATGAGGTGTAAAGAATATTTCATACTGATAAAAAGTTATTATCATAAAACTTTAATGCCGAAACGATGCTCATTAATGTAGTTTGCATAAATGAATACTAATCCACATCGTATTTTGCACTGAGCATCTTACCAAGGTGGGAGATCACTGCTTACTACAGTTTGGTATCGCCAAAAAAGAACTAACCAGCCAGTCAAAGATTGCCTGTCAGTTAGACAATGCTCAAAAGGGACATTTACCTCCGTCAGTGACTGCCAAAGATCGTTGGTGTGGGCGTTGTCGAACAAATACTCATGAAGATAGTTTCTGAAACCTTCGAGCATCTTGTCCTCTCCAAGGAAAGACTTCATCATCATGATAAGAGCTGCTCCCTTGAAATTGAAAAAAAAAACAAAAACGTTTATGGATGAGAGACTATACTAGATATATAGATGAACGATGTAAGTAAAGTATTCAGAACAACATCAGTATATGCGAATTGAGGTAATAGAACTCACCTTTTCGTAGGAGATTCTGTCAAACAGAGACCTGATTTCAGAGTAGAAGCCAGTCGGTGTAACCATTGGTCTCGATGTGCCCAGTTGATCAACTGCCATCGCAGCATAAGTTTCGTCTTCCAGAAACAGCTGTTCATACTGTAAATGTTTGTGTAAAGTGATTCTTTACTGTCACTTACATCGGTGCATGAGTTCATCTTTTCCCCCCAAACATTTCAAATCTGGGTTCCATCATCGTATGTTTGGTATTTTCACGACTTGTAAAGTTTTGTCTCTCTACCCCCCTCTCTCTCTCTCTCTCTCTCTCTCTCTCTCTCTCAGTTTTATTAAGTTTTGCTATGAGTTTTCAAAAGGTGAAACCTTCGATGTCATTACTCATGACCCCAACTGTGTGAACATGATACTTCTACAAGCACGACGAACAATGTTTTTTTTCTCTCTCGAAAGACCACGAATAAGCCATCGTTGATGACACAGTCCCCGACCGTCAAATTATGTGTTTGTTGGTTGATCAGGTCTAAATGAGTGAGAACTAGTCATGTTTATGTTACATACTTATTGAAGGGTTGATTTAACAGATAAATGGATATATATCATATATGTGTTATATCTTGTTTTTTATATCCTGTTTTGAATAGGCATGTTAGAGAAATACCTCCTCAGATGAAAAATTCATGACAAAATGGCCTCGTGGCGGCCATATCATATCAAAAATTAGTTTGGCTCGTGTGTCTTAGTCATAATACGTTATCCTTGTGCCAACTTTAAATGAAATCGGTCCAGGTACACCCGCACAATGCCTTCTGACATGAAGACAGTGAAAACAAAATGGCCGCCAGGCGGCCATATTGGATCATATAACAAAATCAATCGACGTGCATATGTGTACAAGAATGTATGATTCTTGTACCAAATTTAAAATAAATCGGCTCTGCATGTCTGAGACATCTAATCTGCGTGGACGCACGCACACGGATGGACGCACGGGACCCAATCTATAAGTCCGCCGGATGACTTAATAAGTAGAACGTACGAAAATGTTTTGTTGTAGAAGTTTAAGCGGAACAAAACTATGACAGCGGTCTGAATTATTGTCGTCCCTAGACAATGATTGCTCTTAAACTGTTACAGTAACGGTCTACACGACGACTCTTGTCTGTCATAGCACCAAAACGGCGACATGTTTACGCATAGGATCGAAACGATTCTCTCTGTTTAGGGCCGTAACACGTTCATCAAAGTAATGACCTTGACTTTCTAGCTTTCATGACAGCAAGTCACAACATTTCCATGATATGTTAAAGTTGCGAAATTTTCGTGATCTTGTCACAGATGAATTCATCTTCTGTACAAGAAACTATCATAACTGATAACTATCATAACTGCTCTATTTGGGATTTCAGATCCGTTAGACATGCGTAAAGTAGAACGCGCCTCGGAGACAGATAGTCGGACTCTCAAATTTCTACAATTCTTTTCTGATCTACCACATGTGGGGACTCATTTTAAAGCGTTTGGAGAAAGAAAAACTTTAACTATCTTAGTTTTTCGAAAATCCGAAATTTTATTTTCCCCCATATTTCAAATAAGGCAAAATGATTGGTTCCGCTAGTTCCAAATTTTGCACGCTGGCCCCCGACTTTTGTTGTTGATTTGGTTAAAGAATGGTCGAAAGTTTCGTTCAGGAAAGTTTGGGCAAAAGTTTAAGTCTTTCACTTTTGAGGGACATACTACCTTAACAGCGGAAACAATTTATATACCGCAGATGTGTAAACGATAAGCTTACTGTATAAAAGGGTTACCAGACAAGAGCCTTACTACTGACGTTGACCTTGTCTTTGTATGTTTACTCTATGATCAGGGTCGTCACTGCACTTACATGTCAACCCATTAGGGATTCTATAATACTCACAAAGTCATATTGCGGCTCCGAAAAATCTGCTCCGTTGTGCTGGAAGTAGCTGGCAAAGCCCTCATTCAGCCAGATGTGGTCCCACCATAGGCAAGTTACATAGTTACCGAACCACTGTATTGAACAAAATGAAAACTTAAATTTCTTTACGCATATCTACTCAGTAATGTCACTCAAGTACATTCTGAATTGATGTTAAAATGAAACCCCGATCCTTTTAATGTGCAGCAGTTATGATAAAATGTACAAATAAACTTTCAACATCTGCACATAAAGCGGCACTTTCATGCTTTCATTTTTAATATCATACAAGATTGCATCGCAATAAGGCAATCTGTAGGAAATACGTTCAAACGTCGCTCTGAAGACAAAAGTAGATTGCTAAAGCGACTACTTGTATATTTTGAAAATTTTAAATGATATTGTCACCTGATGTAAAAGTTCATGGGCAACGATCATTGCCACTCCCTTCTTCGTCGCCGGTGTTTGGAAGTAACCATTCGGATACAGCATTCTACTCTCGCGATACAATACGAGACCCCAGTTTTCCATGGCACCGGGAGCAAATTCAGTGAGGGCGACAAAATCTGCAAAGGAAGTAAACTGTCAACGGTTCACCAAAAATGTGATGAAAATCTTAAACAGACCGGCTAAAAACGTGGAAAATCCCACGGAGACGCCTCGTTGCTGTAGTATTTGCGCATATTCTCATCAGATAAAGTGTACTAGTTATGGTTCGGGGAAGTCAAAACCTAAACAAGTAAACCTGAGCGAGTAAAATATGGAGATAGTCACGAATGGTGATCAATAAGTCAAGAAAGTGTATGTTGATCCATGGCCCTTCAGTACTTTTATGCTCGTTCTAAAATGTGGGATGAAGCGATGAAAAGAAACGGGGAACCCAGACAACATCAGTGACAAACAAGCCTGATCTGTGTCAGAACATTAAACTATCATGAAAAAGAGTTCAGTGAACTGACGGAGTTTGGCTAAACAATGGGATACTGATATTTCATACGGATATGATATTTCAACAAGTAAACTTGCAGAGTACTCCGTATTTTGAGACAAATATTATCCATTACTTCGTAAAGTTGCTTTGATGAGTCCGACTCAAATTTTCAATGATACGAATGATAGTGTGCTTATGGAGAATGGCTGAATGCAAAGTGATGCATAGTATTTCGCAAACTTTTGTTTCATTAACGACGGTCTATCCATCCAAACTTGCCGTAAATGATGTGGTAATAAGGTTTCTGAATCTTTGGCATTAGGCTAACAAATAGACTACCCACTTTTTGTGTTGTTTTACTGACTTATAATATACTTACTTTCTTTCTATTTTAGCATTTTATTAGTTTAAAGAGAAGAAAGCCCTATGAATAGTCTATCGACACTTTAGAGATACAATATTGTGAATCATATAGGTTGTTGGCGGTTTGTTTGGGAATACTATGTGAGGAGGATTTCTACAAAAACGCCATTTTGTTAAGGGAAAAAAAAACAACGACAGGCATCATATGATAAGTCTCGAAGTGGTGAGAGCGGATGCCCAGAATCAGAATCTATATTTTTCTGATTTCATGTGTCTATCGGATATGATCGTGAACCTACCCATCTTTGGTAGGTCGTATGTAATACCGAACGTGTCTTCAAAGTTACCCAACTGTATCATTCCGACTTGTAGCGAATATTCGGTGGCGTTGATGACAGATGGGCGACTCCATGTTCTGAACTGATAGAATATAAAAATAAAATAAAACAGTACGCAGAGAAATTATTGAAAGTGACGGTTTTCATGTTGAATTTCATTTGTAACACCAATAATTTTTATCACACTTTTATCACATTTGATTTTTTTTCAACATACGCCAGGCTAAATTCGAGTGTTACAAAGTATTACCCTGTTCTTATATGCGGGTTTTAACCCTCTGAACGCCAAAGTCAACTTTTGTCACCTTCAGAAAATATGCTCACGTCAATTTTTCTCAGATTTTTGTCAAAATTTTGATAACAAACTGTGGCAAATGAAATGTGATGTCCATTTGGTCCAAAATTATCAAAGAAATACAGAAAAATTCATAAAAATTGGTAAAAATGTTTCACTAAAATTTTGGTGGGAACAATTGTGGCACTCAAAGGGTTAAGAGCGCAAGGTTACCTGATAACCTCTGTAGCTATCTTCTTTACAGATATACTCCCCAATAACGTAGCAGTTCAGATATGTCGACATTTTGACAGTGCTGTCAAAATGGGTCTTCACCCAGTCCTCGCCATCTTCAACAAAGGTCTCATTTTGAACAATGGGCATGTTAGACAACGCGATCCGTTCGCGGGTGACGCCCATTTTACGATGAACGAGGGTGGTGGCAAAGGTCGCTTTGAAGTCAGGTTCGTCGAAGCACGGGAAAGCATCACGCACTCTGGTCGGTTCAAAGTGTGAAGCAACATAAGGACTGAAAGTTGAAAGAGGCAAGTCTTTATAAATAAAATAAAATATATTATAATAATAAAAGAATAAATGAGGATATTGGTGGACGTGCGAAACAAGAGCGGCACTTGGTTAAGTAGGACTGCGTCGCTTTTCAGTGAACGGATTTCCACCACATGTTTCAGTTTCTGTGATGAAACGAGTAAAATTAATCACATAAAGAACTTACGGTATTGCATGATTGTGACAGCAATATGAAACCTGATAGGTACTTTTTCTCCTAGTCATTTTACCCAGTGCTTGTTGCCTGGTTTCCAGGGCTTCCCCAGTACTGGTTATAAATGATTGCCTGTATGATTGTGCATCCCTATTTTGCCTGGACTGGACCGTTCAATTAAAAAAAACGCAGCGTATCGTTGAGAGAGAGAGAGAGAGAGAGAGAGAGAGAGAGAGAGAGAGAGAGAGAGAGAGAGAGAGAGAGAGAGAGAGAGAGAGAGAGAGAGAGAGAGAGAGAGAGAGAGAGAGAGAGCAACAATCCTCTTTGATGGTACTCAAACGAAGCGGGGCAACATCTGTTAATAAAAGATCCTGGTAATACGCCCACGGAGCAAACATTAAAAAGAGTCCACAATTTTCAAATTAAATTCACCTGGTTCATCGTACGTCTATTCAAGCGTCATTTTGCAATAATGTGTATGGGTTTGTGTACCGTGCAAGCAGTATAACTTACAGTCAGTGCCGCACAAAATCACCAGAGTCTTACATCTACGTGATTTTAGTCATTAATGCTCCCTCCCTGGACTTGCTGTATGTATATATGGAGCACATAGAGAGGTATGAGCTGTATATTGCGCGAATGCCGTGTATGTATGTATGTATGTATGTATGTATGTATGTATGTATGTATGTATGTATGTATGTATGTATGTATGTATGTATGTACGTACGTACGTACGTACGTACGTACGTACGTACGTACGTACGTATGTACGTATGTATGTATGTATGTATTAGTATGTATACATATACACACACACACACACATATATATATATATCTATATATCTATATGTATACATACATACATACATACATACATACATACATACATACATACACTACATACATACATACATTATTATATAATATATATATATATATATATATATATATATATATATATATATATATATATATATATAATCTCCATCAATCTATCGGCCTGTGTTCTCGGCTTAGCCCAGTGAATGCACACCCTACTGACGATACGCTGGCTGCCTCGCAATTTAACAATTTTAATTGTTTTCGTGTAATTCATGACTGACTGTAAAGTCTCTTTGATGGTTGTAACTTTAAAATAGCGGCAATCTTTCGAGCGTGTAACTGATTTTGTAATTTTTCGATTAATCACGGTCCGTCGGAGCGTGACTGTCTCTCACCGCGATATCTGAGAGTCTAAAACGTTTCTTGTGGATTAATTTGTCGGATGTGGTTATGAACTGTGCGAAATTGCGAACCTTCGCTGCCTCAGCCGTCGTCGTTCATAGCAGTATTTGTAACGTGGAGCTCTAATCGGCTTTATCGTCCGAGATTGGACGCGATTACATCGTCGTTGAGTCAAACCGAATTCGACATCCGTGATTGCATCTCGGTTTAGCCCAGCTCACTGGTTTTGCGTGCATGCCGCATAGAAAGATCGTGAAAGTGATATAATCACAGTACAAAGTCATTTCAGTGATGTGTATATCGCGTAGTTAAGCCAAAAATTAAAATGGGAGGCCGTAAGTTGTCAGATGCGGGTCTGAATTTTGGCCTTGATTATAAGCGCCAGAGATGTGCGTTTATAGCATCCTGGATGACCTTACATGATATGGTGGCGGCAAATGACACTCTTTTTCCAAACAGACGTATAGGGTTGTGTAAACAACCATCATATTTTCACCAAAGCTTGTCTGTTTTTTTTCAAAAGTCTGTAAACCGACAGTACTTACGTTTCGACATCATCTTCTGAGTAACTGCTGTAGTAGAACCCTCGAGCGTCAGTCTGACTTACCGTCCCGACAAAACTCATGGATATCGTGTAGTTCGTACCAGCTTGCAGCTCATCAACGGTGTGTATGATGTACCAGTTATACAAAGCATCGATTTCTGTGCTTGCTATGCCAACTTCAGAACCGTCTGCATCCTTCACAGCTCTACTCTGAATCTCCATTTTATCGTGGTGCACTTTAATTTCCTTCGTGTTTTTCACGCAGGTTAGATAAATGACGACTTTTCCTTCGTTCGTCTTCCACTTGTCGCCGTCCTTTTCCTCGTCCAGGTACGGCCTCAGCTCGACTTCGTAGTGGTAGGGCATCAAGGTGTCCGGCAAGCGACCATTGAATTCCACGTCTGGTTCGGGGACAACTGTGTCGTCTGGCATCCTGGATTCCGGTTCGGGAGTAGTCTCGCACAGATTTTGAGGAATGTAGAAAGTCATCAGCACAGCGGCAACAAGTAGCACAACGACGATGAAAGAAAGCGCGATGGCCGTCCCCGTCGTCACAAAACACCCGCTCCTCTTCTTCTCTGGCGAATACGCCGTTTCGTAAGTCATCCTGAAATTATCTGGCTTCTTTCAAACACTACCCCTTCGATCAGAATTACGAGAAGCTAGGTGCTTGGAGGGAACAGGCAAAAATATACAATCTATCAGGTGAACTTCAAGTGAGTAGTTCTATAGACTCCAAATGGTTGTGGGTGTGCACGTTCACAATGCACAGGGAACCGGAGCAGGGTGCGACAGTCCGTTACGCATTGAACTGAACACCACTGGCCAACAGTTCTATCTAACCAAGGGTGACCCCTCCCTTTTCGACTCACTGCGGTCACTAAACAAACATCGAGCTCTAACCTTATCTATTGCAAGTCAGAGGCAGTTTTCACTGCCTCGTTAGACATTCTGCAAGTCCGCATATGTAACGAGTCGACGTTTCGAAGGGGACAACCGTTGACTTCTAAGGGGGAGAAATAGCGATGTAAAGAAATTTATTTTTGACCCATCATTCCGTCGCTTTCTTCAAACGTGTGCTCTAGCAGCATTTATTCTCCGCACAACTGGAGGTAATGTATCAATATTTTCAGAATGAAGCGCGTACAAGTGCCACCATTCGTGCAACCCGGCATCAGGCTTCGCTCATCTGTCAATTCATGTATATGTAATTGGGTTGTATCGGATGAGTAATAGACATTAAAATCAATGTGAAACTAGGATCTATAATTGTAGACTAGGCAAACCAACAAAGAGATGGGTTTGTAAGATGGTGCCCCCATCCCACGGTAGAAAATTCTGTGTATACAGACCTTTTATTTAAGTGGCATTTTAATGAAATCCAAAGCAAATTGACCCTAAATGTTGTCACGCATATGCACCCATTCTCCAAATGTCAAACAGTGCAAAAGTTGCTATCACGACTCAATGTGAAAACCGCATAGACTCCAGTGTGCAGTCAGTGTCTGCAGGGGTAATCTTCAGGGGTAATTGCGAATAGACTACAGTACAAGCAAAAAGACCAACTGGTCCGTACATTGTGTATTATTTATGTCGACACTCATTCCAGGTAATTCAAAACTACATCTAATATTTAACCTTCATCTCAGGGAAGCTGCAGCAAATTGTCTTATCACTTTCAGTTTTTACAGCGAATGTCCGACAGTATTTTCCTCCAAATTCTCGAGCCCCTCCCCCGAAATGAAATGAATGGCATTTACCTTATTAGACGTCCCCTTGTATTATGCATATCAGCTTATACTGAAAAGAAAAGGCACATCCCTCGTTGGCTTGGTTGGCATTAATAAGTCACTAGATTAGATGTCATAGGACAGCTTACGTCATCGCTTAAACACACGGCATACGGGTACTTCTGCAACGTCTTTCTCAAACGATGTATATACACATCCTGTGATCTTGTACTCACTAGAGTGTGCAAGCACAGATTTGTATATAATTTTGAACAAACCAATCTAGAAGGAACGGCTTCAATAGCACGCGTTGCCTTCATCGTCAACGCTGATTGTTTTTGATAATGTGTGACCTCTCATGTTATATGTTCGGTGTTTTTATAATTGATAATGTTCTGTACTTTTTATACTGGTCAAAGACCACAAACTAACGATGAACTCGCCTCATTACGAAATTAAATCGAAGTGTCTGCGGATGGGAAGTCTGTTCCGGGCATCAGTGACTGCGTGAGACATCGTTTGGAAGATAAATACCAATTTATCAAAAAGTGTGACGTAACACTCCCCGATGATACTGATTGGCTGATGGCAATCGGCGAATATCAGATGAAAATCAGCGAATCACCCAGTCTTTACGCTTAGGACGATACACGCATTGGTTGCCAACCTCAAGTTGAAGTGCAAAACAAAGATTGTCATAACTCACACCGGTGATATGTTGATATCTTTGATGTTATGCTGTAA
The DNA here is from genome assembly GCF_041260155.1 of Ptychodera flava. NCBI lineage: Eukaryota > Metazoa > Hemichordata > Enteropneusta > Ptychoderidae > Ptychodera > Ptychodera flava. The sequence continues at coordinate 27,988,126 of NC_091933.1, read as the reverse complement.
CCACCCCGGTGTGTATAGGGCCTTGGAGTCCCATTGGCCTGTTTTCATTGTCCTCACCAGGAAAACTAATGTAACGATGTCTTCGCTGCAATGATTTCATGTTTCTTGTGTCTGAATTTTAACGACCACTGAGCGTAATTTTGCTCCTGAGCGATATTTACATGCGAAATGGAAGGTACCATAATCTAACAGGTTCCATTTGTCGAGTTCTCCGCTCTCACCCTCAAAGTCTTTGTCCAAGTCTGAAAAAGTTCTCGAAGCCGAAACTTTGCTTTATAATTTCTCAAGAATTGCATTTGCGGTATACCCACATCTCAGTAACAAGACAAAGTGGACATCTGTGATTTCATAATACGTGTAGAGTTCGTACGCTAAAGTGAATTTCGACCTGACATGGTCATTAAAAGAAATTAAACAGTACCTGTGATTTTTTCATCTCATTTTCATCATTTCTGTTGGTTTCAACTTTAGAGCAAATGCACTTTCTGATTATTTTCCGCACGGTACTGTTGGACAGCAAAGTGTCAGCCACCAGGTTTTCAACACAATACTATTTTTATATGAATTCGTCTACGGACTGAAATTTCGTTTTAATGACATTGCAAACACTCACAACGTGTTGTCAAGTTGAAGGCAAGGCATTTCACACGGCCTTGGAAGCTGAAAATAAAACAGTTTATACTGCAAAGTACAAACAGAACGGAAGTAATGGATAACAAACCAGTATTTGAAAGGTAGGGGAATCGATCCCAGGGATTGAGTTTGTTCTAGTCTGTAAGAGGATTATGAAGGTGTCATAGCCTTTTGTTTTTCATCGAAATTGTAATCTAGTGAGTAAATTTCCTGGCAAGACGATCTGACGCCTGAATCATGCCTTTAACAGTGGTCTCCTGAGATACGCAGACACAAAATTTGTAATGCACGAACACAAAATTCCAAACCTTCACAGAAAATTTATAAAAAGTCACAGGAAGCATATAGTTTTACTAGTGCTGTCTCGAAAAAACTGCAAATTAATGGGGATATTCTCAGAGCAACAAAACGGCCGGCTACTCTCTATCAAACAACTTATTTACAAAAGTTACAATCCTTTACAAAGTATAATTTTTGTTCTGGTTTGTCTGTTCCTTTCATTTGAACTGTACAAGACGACCTGGTTTGTTAATCCAAAGTTCTGTCACTTCCTGAATCTATCCATTATTCATATTACAAAGTATATTAATTATGGACCTGTGATGCTAATGAAGGCAAAACTTCATTTGGTCATTCTTGGACATAATACACAAAGCTGTCTCTGGCCATTCTGTCTCTCTCTAACCCTAACCTATTCCAAAGTGTGTACCCACAGTCACCTATAGTATATAAGTCATGCAAACTGTTCTATTCGCTTAGGTGATACTCGTTCAGCCAAAATAAGAGCGAGCTGGCACTGTCTCATTACAAGAGAGTTTGTGGGGCCGCACAATAATACTGCATTTGGTAATGTAAACTTGCTACGTGTTTGCCCGATAATACACAAACTGTAACGCTTATAAGCGGACATCTTGGCGTCAAGCAAATGACTTTCTTTCAATTTTTTCCCGCTCTTGTATTATGTGTTTATGAAATGTCCGTGAGATGTTTATGAAGTGCGTATAAACTCACCAGTGGAGATAAACAGATATGTAGACAGACCAAGGCAGAGGCAAGCTCGGTAAAAATGGAGAGTATTGAAACCTCTGCCAGACAGTAACAATTTGTCATTTCACCGTGGGTATGTTTGTGCATATGATGATGATGATGGACATCTTGACTGGAAGATCCGATGCTCGAGGGCGCCCTCATCGACAGTTAGCGATGAAATGCATTGTCCAAGAGCAAGAATATGCACTAGTTTTCTAAAGGCAAAGGTGAAAATATCGACGAAAATTACAGCCAATTCCTCTCTAACAGTTTGATTTGCGAAAGAGTTTTCAGAGGAAACACACTACATGCATTATTTTACGAGATTCTCCATGAAGACTGCTATAATAAGATAAGGTCAAAGTTCACAGGAAATGGTGTAAATATTCGGAAATCATCATAAACATTCAACTTTTGTAGCAGCTTGCACTGGCCTCATGCTCTTCTGGACATTCCATATGCCAAGATGTAGATGACTTAGGGATGGCAATTGTATAGTGGGATGGGCAAAACTGAATGAAAAAAAGTAAAACGAGAATTGCTGAAAATATTTTCAGTGTTTTCCCATAAAGATATCCCAATGACTGTATATGTAAAAGTCAGAAATTTCGGGAAAACTTAATACAGTCTGCGCACTAAAGAAAGGTGAGGTCACATTTTGGAACGCGGGATACATCTACATGCGCGTATTCTTACCCTCCTCCAAAAAGTTAATGGTCCTATCCTGACCGTTTCGATCATAAGTGGTCTCACGCAGTTTCCCTGTTTGTCCTGGCTCGGTTATCGTGTCCACTAAGGACCGATATAGAATTGAATTGACTGTCTCGTTGATACTGTAACATTTCACCACAGCAAAAAATTGACACGACAGCCTATGTAATTGTGCATCATCAATAACACGTGACTACGTAGAGATATTTTCAAGTTTGCGGATAAAACACTCATTTTCTGAAAGCGACAACGTTCCACGTTCCTAAAAAAGTTCTCATAACTGACGCCATAAAGTGTTTCATTTTTTCGCTGTCATCTCTTTTTTTCTTTTGTTTTTCCCCATTTTCGTCCGGCTCATAGGTGGCGCTGCAGGATTCTAAGTCACAGGTGTGCAGTCAGCCTACGACATTAATTTGATTAAGAGATTTACAAATTCCAGGGTAGCGCATGACACTGCCTCGCACTGATTGCCGCAATCAGCAAGGTCAACGTGATAGTGTGATAATATATACTTAATGATAGAACACAGAGACTAATCGACCTGTCCGACATCTATTTACTTCTGGCTGCCATCCAACATATCCAATGCAACTAACTCTTTTATGTACCCTTTTATGTAGCAAATTTTTACTCTTTAATGTACATTTCGTTCACTTTTCACAATTTCTATAGCTCTTCCTAACGCTGTCTTATAATCCTAGACCCATAGAAAGACGGTCCTAGGTTGAATAAATTGTATTTTGGACTTCTAGCCAAACATTTTGAAACAGTTCTCACATCGTTTCAACATAGTGATGATTTTAAAACGGATCACTTGACGACGCAATAAGTGAACTGGCTTACTTCAGTCACGTGATTTTATTGTGATAGCATATCAAAGAAGAGTTGTGTAATCCAATAACTTTATTCTGTATCACGTTTCTACTATTGATAAAGAAAGGGATGCAGAACACAGATTAGCTCAAAAGATTGACATATAGGCCTGACTCCTGGATGCCGCGAGATTAAGTCGCAACTTATGGCCTAATTTTGAAAATGACAAATTTGTTTCAACAAAATGGCAAATAAAATCTACATATCTTTTTTTTTTTTTGAAAAAGATAAATTTATTTCCACATAGTCACAAATAAAACAAATCTACATAACTGTGAATGCATTAAAATTACAATGCGTCTTATCTGAAGACAAAAAAACCCAAATAATTAGCTGTTTAATTGCAAAGATCATCATATGAATGCATTCAGGATTCAGGATCTTACAGCAATTGTCGTCGACATACGCCCTCTCAGTTAATATGGAGAGATTTAAAAAAACAATCGATCTTACCAAGGTAACGGCAGATTGTAGCAATAGAAGGAGAATAACAACCCTATGCGAGTCTTTAGGTCAAAGGTCACTTTAAAAAGTTTGCTCTGCTCATGGCCGATATGAAGCAACATTAATCCCCTCGTACAATAGCGAAATTACTTCTGATTATGAACTGTTCAAGGCCGCTTTCAATAAAAAGAATATGAAAGAAGCAAATCGTCATGAATGTGTTTTAATCTTATCAAAGAGTGAGTTGGTTGTGGTTCATTAAAGGAGATTTGGTCTGTAGTTATTGACAGATTGAGATTTCTTAAAGGGACTGTTTTGACAATATTTTGTTAACTCCGTTTGGCAAAAGAAGGTATATATTTAGCACGTTTGAAAAATGTAATTATATTATCCACCAGATGTTAATGAGAGGTAGGTTATGGGTTGTCTGTTGATAATTGTCTTACTAGAAGTAGGGAGTATCTATCACCTAGACTGATATTGATTTCAACCACAGTGTCGTCCGTTATGGTAGATTGCACCTCAATCGGGGATAGATATTCTGATTCTAAACAACTTTTACAGTATTTTTCTGATCTTGTGCTGGCTCATATTGAAGCTCTTGGAGTAAATAACATTTTCATCGTCTTTTTATGTATAAATCGAAAATTTTATTTTTATCCATAGAGTTAACACAGGGAGGCAGCCATTGTGAATTTCAGTAGCAAATTTGCAGGTTACTCCTGATTTCGGTAGCCCCTTGTGCATATTGAAATTTCATTTGAACCAAACTGATCGAGATCATCCCTGGGAACTCATGAAATTAAACTTTACTACTTTTAGACTTATAGTTCCAGAGAAAACGATTTTGAAGAAAGTTGAGCAAAAAAGAGAGAAAAACTTCTCTAAAATTTCAATATGGAAATTTTACTTTACGTATGATAAAACGCGAGAAGCTATATATTAATTTTAAAAGTTAAAAGTTGTTCAGGCCATTAGTGTAAAAGAGCAATGTTTTGACCAAAATGTGAAAAGTAACCCCGAAAATCTACATATGAAAATATCATCGACATTTGATCCACACTAAGTGAGGTAATCCCTGGTAACCTAAACAAAAGTTGATTGCAATTGGACAAGGTTTAAGAGAAGACGATCTTTGAAGAAAATTGAGCGAAATATACAGAATGGTTTCAAAAATTTACATGAGCAAAATTTGCCGTAATTTTTATAAAACTTAATCAGAGCATTGCCAAGGACCTGAAAGCTGTTCAACCGAAAATGAGAAAATGAGACAAAATGATTTGCATATGCAAATTTCCTCACCGTTTGAACAAATCCAACTTCGGTCATGCTAAGTAACTTGAACACCAAATATGAAATATTTCTTAGCAGCGGTTTCAGAGAAGAAATCTAGAGTTGACGGCGGACACAGAACACAGGACGACCGACAACGGAAGACGACGGACCATCCCCCTGTCTGAATAGTTCTGCGTCGCTGACAGCGGATCTGGAAAAGCTTATGGCAGCCTAGGCAAGTTACTAACTACCGTTACTTACTTTCAGGAGTAGAGCCATACGTTATGAAACGATGACAGAGAAAACAACAGATATGGTAACATCTACAAATGCTATAGACACATTTCTCATTCGATGCAAATTGAAGTTCAAAGTTTAATAATATTAATCTTTAATTCCAAAATGCTAAGGCCTCGGCCCATTGCACGAAAACAAAAAAAAAACAAGAAAAAAACAAACGTACCAAGTTCAAAGTGACTGCATCCGTGTCAACATTCAATTTTAGTCAAAGAAACATGCGGCTTCAGAGCACTTTTATATTTGTTAAACCATAATAATCAATATACTGCATTTTGAAAATATAGTCACAGAAATACAAACTAAATTGAACACGAATATTCTCTGAAGTGATACATTTGTCATTTGTGACGATATTTATAGTCACTGTGTTGTCCTAAAGTAAGGTATTTTGATCGATTAATGAGTACAAGCTTAATTAATTACCTAAATCTATGGTTACACCCATGGTCCTCGTCCAAATACCAAGAAAATATCACAATGCTACCAGCATTGCTTCTTCTTTTTATGTTGATTGATTTTCCCGATGGGAATGTCAATTTCACTACATTCATCAAGATTGTCAGAGCGAAATCAAAAGAAAGGGGATCCTGTCGGAAATCGATGGAAAATCAATTATCTTTTGTGACTGCCAATGTGGCATTGTACAACGTGAGACATAACAATTCCTGCCTTTTGGATCTTAGAAAGGTTTTACTGCTTTCACATGCCGTTGGTTTGTTCAGTTTTGAATCATCTTACTCATCAGAGAGTTGAGTTTGTCATCTCTCTCCGCATGCTTTTCTTGTTCGCTTCTATCGGCGGTAGGATGATTTTCCCTCTCGTCTTGGGGGTCTTGGTGTCCACAGCTGTCGTCGATACAGAGAGTAGCTGGCCCCTTTCCATGGCCTGCACACTGGCTCTCCTCGCTGGCTCAACAAGTTTCTTAGCCTTCTCGAGTCTCGGGTTATACGCATCAATAGCGTCGCTTTGCTTGCGAACTTCTGCTCGCATTGAGAACAGATACCTCCCCCTCGCCGCGTACTTTTCCAACGCCTTTCGTTCAACACGCCGTCTCTCGTCATGAAAGCTCATGGGATGGCTCACGTAAGCACGTCTACTTGCCTCAATATCGTGTAATTCTTTCCTGAGTTGTGTCTGAACACGATTGACACGAATGTTGAGAATATCACCTGCTCTCTCTATCCGCCGGTACGTGAGTTGCAGGCGATTTTTCTCTCTGTTGTTCACAATACCAGTTCTGTGTCTCATCCGGGCACTGAGCCGCTGTATGGCTTCAAACCTCTTTTTACTTTTCACATCGTTCAAGCTTGCCCGCTCGCCTTTATTTCCAGCTTTTGTTTTATTAGAATTTTTCTTCTCTGCGTTAGAAGTTAAACTGTTGAAGGATGTGGACAGCATTTCCAAGTGTGAAGTTCAATGTAACTTTACCTGTATATCGACTTAAGTTCAACTTGATCTGGTCGACTCACCGACACCCCCTTTTGTGCCACGGCGTTTCGTTATTAATTTTTCAAGCCGACTGCGGATCAGTCGTTAGACGTGATTTACACGCTGGATAGGTTGACTAATTTGTCGGTCACTTGTCTTCGGTGATTAACGTTGAAGTTTGGACTCTGAAATTCCTGTCTGGATTCTTGTTTTCCTTGCTTGTGGTAGACTCTCAAGGGTTTGTAAATGGCTCTGTCAATATTCTGTCATCTCAAAGCATCGTTGCAGCAGCGCCACTCCTGTACATGCACATTAAAGACTCGACGTCTTAGTACCTGTTCTGTATGTGTCTCTATTCACCAATGGCCCGGACTGTGATTTTCCGAAAAGCGGTTTGGAGCGTTGGGATGTTAAGGAGACAAGACGTTTGTTCATCAGGACCGAGTCTCCAGCTTCTGTACCCCAAGTCACTTCGTCACTCGATGGCGATGTTGTGTACCCTCGTTATCGACTATCGTGTTGTTTGTGTTGCGAGGCAAAAGAGGGGAACCGACTTTATCGATGCGTAGACCCGCTATACTGTAATCTCCCATTCATTACCTAACAATTAATCCGCTAAGGGATTTACTTCTATCGCAGCCCTCAGGGTTTTCAGAACGGTATGAACTTCTCTGAATGACAATAGTTCGTTTTTTATCTCATCGACAATGCAATCGGCGTGCTATTAAGTATACCACCCGCCTCATGAAGCACAACAGCCTTGCAAGTGTTGAGGACAAACAATCAATTATTGATCTCGACTCTACTTTCAATGTGTTCATGGATTTACTCGAAAACAAAGGCCCTTAGCTAATACCCCAAAACTTCTCTTTGAAAGTCGAAACGAAACGCTCATATCGTGAACGGCGTCAATTTCAGAGGAACCTCAGTTCCTTTGCATAATAATCAAGTCTAAAAGCTACGTTTCTCGAAAACCGATCAGGCCAAATAATGACACAAAGTTAGTGCTTTTCAGTTCACATCATCAACACTGCAGCGCGTGTGTCTTTCTCAGCTACGTCAAGTAGCAATGGTCGGATCACATAACTTCTACCATACTACCCTCTACAACAACAATTGGCACGGCATGGCAAAATCATCGGCCATAATATGGCTTGTCTTTGAAGAAAGGGGAACAGAAATAGAAGCCCAAAGTATCACTCATTGTTGGGAAAATCACTTTCTAAACAAATACGCAAAACAATTTGATGCTGAACATGATAATGAACTTTTAGACCAAAATGAATGACAATCCTTTATTGTGCATAGATCGAACACATGCTATTTCACTCTGAAAACTCTGTTTAATGATTATTGAACGATAGACTATATCAATCATCCCTGCACTGCATGAGCGTGCATCCTGATATTGTTAGTTGTTATGAATTCACCAGTTTGATTTCAATCTCTGACAGCAAACTCCGTAAGGAGTGATTTGTTTTGTTAATAGTAACTTCTTAGC
>NC_091933.1:27909932-27974932 GCF_041260155.1 Ptychodera flava | reverse complement strand
CTGTCTCATAGTCGAGCGCCGTCTTCACATCTCCTCGTAATCCATCACTGCGGAAGCGTACCGACGTGTTCTGCCTCTGACAATAACTTACAGTTCAGTCAAATCGGCATATTAATCAAGAGCCTCAATTCCCGTACGAAACTATCAGGAACAAGTTCACCAGGCCGAAGGTGATAAAGTTGAACCCAGGGGTTTCAGGATATTATAGAGCATTTTCAACCTTTTACCCATAGCTGTCTGGGTCCTTGACAGATACCTACATCTCAAGATCTCGCTATAATTTTAGCACTATTTAAATCAATCTGCATGCTGAAAGCGATTAATCATTCGATCCTAATAACTCTAAATGTGACCTATACCGTTGGTAGGACCCTCAAGCAATGATACGATATTGGCAGAATGCCAACGACGATGGAAAAATATCGTAATAAATGGACCACATTAAAAGTCAGAGGATTTAAATATATATGGAACGTTCATTAAATCGTTCTAGCTGGAGGAAAACGAGAAACACACACAGCAAATAGGAGCATATTTCTCTGAATCCTGTGATAGATCGACTCAATTTTCTCACAATATTTGGCTTTCAATATTAATGTCTCCTTCAACCATTAAGCATGCGCCGCTAGACTCCACAGTTTAAAGCCACGCGTACGCTATTAAATTAAACTTGCCGAGGGCGCTTCTGTGCGAGTCTCAGATCACTTTACTCTTCAGTTTCGTCAGTCATGTACAAAAGGCCCATAGCTTCTCTCGGCACGGTCTGTTGGAAAGGAGAGAAAGCGAAATAAAGCTGATAACGCTTTGACAAGACAAATGAAGCAGATAGGGGTTCTTCAGTATCAATATTTTTGGTAGGTTGTCAGCCTGAATGAGATAAGGGAGCCTTTTTTTCCCCTTGGAGTGAAAGGTATGCCTGGAGTTACAGCCACGCTTAGCGGAGAGGGACATCGAATATTAGTGGGTCAGGGGTTACAGTACAAGCGAATTGGTGTTGAGGTCGTTCATCTTCCTGGCTATCATTCAACAAAGTACTAGGACTGACCTCTTCCAGGTCTTGCGATACAACGTCCACCTCGACACTGCACTGCACGTCACGACACGACTGTTGCTTTCACGTGTCGCTTGACTGCTCCCATCCCGTAGCAAAGCAGGCCGCGCGGTAGGCACGCGGTTTCAGACGGAAGAAAAAAGAAACTTTCGCCATGACGTACGACACGAGGTATTCTCCCGATGAGAAAAAGAAGGGTTGTTTTGTGACTAGGACAACGGCCATCGTGATCTCGTTACTTGTAATTCTACTACTTGTTGCTGCCGTACTTATGGCTTACTACATTCCCCAACATGACTGCGAAAGCCTCGACCCTGATCCCGAAGAGACCAGGATGCCCGACGATCAGTTTACCCCCGAACCGGGCGTGGAATTCGACGGTTTCTTGCCGGACACTCTGGTGCCTTATCACTACCGAGTCGAGCTGAGACCTTACATCGACAAGGAAAAGGACGGCGACAAGTGGAAGACCAACCACGGAGAGGTTGACATTTATGTAACCTGCGCGAAAAACACGAAGGAAATTAAAGTGCACCACGATAAAATGGAGATACTGAGTAGAGCTGTGAAGGACGAAGACGGTTCTGAAGTTGGGATAGCAAGCACAGAAATCGATGCTTTGTATAACTGGTACATCATACACACCGTTGATGAGCTGCAAGCTGGTACCAACTACACGATATCTATGAGTTTCGTGGGGACACTGATTCAATCAGACGTTAGAGGGTTCTACTACAGCAGTTACATGGAAGACGGCAAAGAAACGTAAGTACACTAACACATATTGGTTAGAATTCATTGCAAGAAGTATTTGAATGTATGATTCAGCTGGCAAGTTCCTACGCTGAAAATTTGCACCTGTTTACAAGTAGTCATTGCAATGACTTGCCAAGTAATTTAATAAAGTCGGAGGCAAAATTACTCGAGGATCGGTCCCTTTCTGTGTGTCTCTGTCGCTCTTTAATATATCTCTGTGTATTTCCCCTTGTCCTCTGTCTCTCTTTCTCTCTTTTACGCACATATACACACTCCAAATGATAAGATGATACAATTTCAGATATGTATTGTGTGGCGTTTTCTATCGCCCATATGCAATCTTCCCCTGTAGGCTAAAAGTGGAAATTGTGCCGTCGGGTTGATTTCACTCGGTTTCAGATGCAATCACTTTCAACTCCTGGCGACAGAGCCGATACAATCGACCGAAGTACCGATCTGAAAAAAAACGGCAGCTGAGGCAGTCATAGTTTGTCGCTATCGTAATATATATACAACGGAGTGTCGTTCAAAAGCTGATCGAACATATTAACTCGTACAATAACGTTTCAAACCTCGGGGATATGCCACTTAAGCAGGGATCGTCACGCGCCAGTGAACCGCGATTAATCGAACGATTAAAAAATCAATTACACGCGCGCGAGGTTGACGCCATCGGATGAACAGAATATTCCATGCATACACAGGTCAACTATGGTCGTGCGGTAAGATAATCCGACACAGTGAGTTGATGTTGCGATCCTCGCGATCCAGCATTATTTCCATGCAAATATATCACACTGCACGTACTGATGTATGGTATCGTATTCTTAAGCTCTGGAGCTCTCGCAATTTTAATATGATATGGACGGTAGATTCTTGTCACGTAGGATAAAAATCACCAAAAACATCTTGCTTCTGTAGAATACTGAAAGGAATGAAAATAAGTTTGCCACTTGCGCATGGCCGCTCGTCGTTGGCATTTGCCATGCTCACATTACAATTAAACAATTATATGTACCTTGTAATGCAATTATTATTATAGTAATGTAAGTGTTCAGTGGCCTTTTCCCTCCCTGCCTCTCCTTCTATGTCCATGCAGTGTTTTTATTCAATCAAAATGACATTGTAGTATCTTAAATGAGAAATATCGGGCTGGATATTTGCCCCTTTTCGTTTAACAGTTTATAAAATAACATCGCCCGTCATAAGGGTGTTGTCGGGAGGAGAAACATATACTGGCAAATTTCAACGGAACAACACAACTATCTGACGCCTGCAGATGTGTTAGGTCACGGTCCCTCTATCAGAGGACCGTAGTTGGGTATAATGCACCCTGTGTGGTTATACGATTCACTGATAACAACATATTAAATATAGTCTACTTTATGATTTCATGATTTGATTAATTACATAATTGTGGTTGTAAAAATTGAGTTTATGTTATCATAGAATTGATGTTCACTTGCCAATGGCTCTGGCATTTTTATCATTATGATGATTTGGGTTATACGACATATATAACGTTTCTAATCTTCTTTTTTCGAAATTCTCTGTCATTCAGACCTTTCGCAGCGTCACACTTTCAACCAACCAGAGTGCGTGATGCCTTCCCGTGCTTCGACGAACCTGACCTCAAAGCGACCTTCGCCACCACCCTCGTTCACCGGAAAATGGGGGTGACTTACGAAAGGATAGCCTTGTCCAATATGCCGATCATTCTAAATGAGACCTTTGTTGAAGATGGCGACGATTGGGTGAAGACCCATTTTGCCACCACCGTCAAAATGTCTTCATACCTGAATTGCTACGTCGTTGGCGAGTACATCTGCAAGCAGGACGAGTATAGAGGTTATAAGGTACACGCATGCGTTTCAAAATTCCCCCGTCCACTTACCGGGCCGGTAGCTGTAACTTTTGGGGTTTTTTCACAATTGTTTGTATATCAACGACAGTTTCTTGCTCTACTTCCAAAAGTATGTTGAGATACACACTATTCAGCTTGTCAACTTAGCCTGTACATTTATGAACTGCGTTGTTATTATTGACAAGTGAATTCTGGTCTGGACTAGAATTCAAATGCAAACAACAGTAGTGCATGTTATACTGTGGACGCAGTGTTGGCAAGCTAAATATTATATGTAGTTATTTCAACATGCCTTTGGAAGTGGAGAAAGAAAAGTCATTAAAAGTCATTAAAAGGATGAAAATGATAGCATCCAACATACACTCTTATGGACAAAATAACGTTTAGAATACGAACAAGTGATTTACTTGATGCAATTTTTGGAAAAGTAAGGTAATCGATACGCCAATATTTTTTGAAGTTCCTATCAGCTAAAACGAAACACTCAACGCGCTAACTACTATTCACAACGCTGATAGAGAAAGTGGTACCGTCAAATCGTCCCTATTCAAAGTTTGATCAGTTCCACGTATGCATCGAGTGAGAGAATTTCATGGGCGCCAAGCGCAAGCAATTTAATCCATTCAGTGCTATTTCCTAAAAACAAGTGCCAACGATAGGTCGAAAATGGAAGGGTTGGACAAGGAGCAAATGCAAGACAAAGAAGGGACTATTAAAACAAACTTATGTGTTCACCATTGCATGTCAATCTTACTTTGGTAACGATGCTTTTGAAAGCTTGGTACCGTGGAGTTGACACACTTCCTTTTACTGTTCAGAATTTCGTAACTTTCCGGTGCATTCAGACTAACACGTATGGAAGTACATTTGCAATAAATTAGAAAATTCTGAAAAGAAAGTGACTTCAAATGGATTCATAGAGTAAGGAAACTTTGAAAAGAAAGTTACTGAAATCAAATTATGCAATATTACTTTAATTTATGAAATGTAAACTACTGTGTCTTTACTGTTTTTCATATGGAATTATTTGTTTCAATGTCTATTTTAACAGTTCCGGACTTGGAGCCGTCCATCTGTCATAAACGCCACTGAATACGCACTAGAAATCGGAATGGGACAGCTCGGTTATTTTGAAGACACCTTTGGTATTCCATACGACCTGCCTAAGATGGGTAAGTTCACATCAGCATGTTTTTGCTTGCAGTTGTCTTATCCAGACGGGCACGGCAGGAGCTTAGATTGGGGTAATGTCGTAGCCTGTATTTTGTGGAAATTTATGGAGCAATACATTAAAGGAAAGTAGGCCTACAAGGTCAAAAAAACTGACCTTGACAAAAGATCAACATCTTAGTCCCGATGATTTACCGTCACGATAAAATATAAATAGAGTGAACATTTTGACACGATATCATTGTATTTGTTTATAGATCTCACTGGAATACATTCATAGACGTCAAACTCGGTCCGCACTCTGAAAAAGTGTCGCGAAAGGTGTCTTTTCACATCATTGACACTTACATGTACCGCTTTAAATGACCGCCACTAAAGTGATTTATGGCTTTATGACGATTGTAAAAGCAAGCAAAGACAAATATTTACCCATAGCTAGCCGAATGAAAACAATTAGCATATCTACACACAGGAGTGCATGTGAAAAGTTGAACCGATAAACGTTCAACAAGTACTCACAAGCTACATCATACGTTATGCAAAGGTGCCGATGACAGACGGGCGCAACTTAAAGTACCTCAGAACAGCAACGACGTTTCCATAAACGTTAAGTTTTGAGGGAACGATGCCTTAACTCTCTGCTATCGCCTCGATAACTTCGGGCAAACGATAACCTATTCACTGAACCACTGAGTAGACTTAACCCCGATTATGTTAGCGACGTCGATTATCAAAAACGTACATCTTGGTGGCTAGCTATGAGTCATTTCAACGTGTTTATTATTCTCACGAGAGCCAAAAGACAGTTTTTCATGTGTCCAAATATCATATGGAGGAACAAAGTTTTGAGCAGAGAAATAAAATTCACTGACAACGGCTCCCTTCTTCCATGTCACCTGTAATCGATTCTTTTTCTTCATTTGCATGCATTTGGACATTCTATCTAATCTAATACCGAATTATACCGATGTCTTCGGGCTGAATTTGAGACCATTTTGAATTAAAATTGTCTAATTAATCCAAAAAACCTATACGTATGCTTTGACAAGTGTGCATATTGTATATCTCTTCTATAGGCATGGCAAGACGCGCATCTCTCGGCTAATTCTGCTGTACGTATTTAATCGAAAACCGAAAATTGAAACGTCGCGAAACTGGTCACTCCATAGCTGTATTCTGAATGCGAACTTTTTCTTTTTTCGGAGAGGGAGATTTTGAATTATTTGTATTCATTCTATGAGTAACTTATTTGTACGCTCAACTGTCTTAGCCAGAGTCTACAACTGCCTCAGGCGGTATCATTGAGTCTTGAAAGTTTTTTGTATTTCACATTTCGATATCAGTCATCCATCTCCCGGAAAGGAATACTCTGTATATAATAGCATTTATTTTTAGAAATTACAGTGCATGCTGGGATGCATGCTGTTCAAGTCTGTATACAAATTTCGATTCTTTTTCCACTTTTTGCTGGAGTCGCATAAATTCCAGACTCACATTTGTGTCAGTCTGATCACCGTGGCTAATGACCATGAATGCGTCGGTGATAAATCGCAATATTTACTTGTATTGCATGACATTCATGGTAGACCAACGCATAAAATTAATATTGTGCTTTTTTTGGTCCTTCGACCTTTTATTCACCCAGTATTGCATGTAACAGTCTGATTCTAATGTTTGCCAACTGTTTGAAAGTCACTGGGGTCGTTTAACAATAGTGTAGAGTACGCGGGTATACGCAGTTTGCGGTAAGCCGCATTGCACTCCAACGTTGTCCTAGGGGGTTATTCTTCTATTAGATTTAATGTTCACCGTAAAAGGTACCCTAAGACATCATGCACGTTGCATGACTCAAGCATTCTTAAAGAAAGTCGTCAAAATGTCTTCTTCTGTGATTAACATGAGTATTTATAGGTCTGTTTAGCTGTAAAAAATTATTTCGTTTTCCCTACCAGATTCTGTTGCCTTGACTGAATTCGCGCCCGGTGCAATGGAAAACTGGGGTCTCGTCTTGTATCGCGAGAGTAGGATGCTCTATCCCATTGGTGATTGGAAGACACCGGCAACGAAGAAGGGTGTGGCCTTGATCGTGGCTCATGAACTTTTACATCAGGTGATCAAGCGACCAAGAATCCATGCATTCCCCTGTGTGTATTGACCTGTTTCACATTCAATTGGTGACAATTCCCTGTAAACAGATCTACATTCACCACTGACAAGAATGAATTTATGCCCAGCCATTGTGGTGAAAGGGTTAATTACACACAATGCTGTTTTTTTCTTTTAATGTGATTACCCAAAGTCCCTGTAAACAGGTCAACACTCATCATTGATATCAATTGAATTTGGCCAAGCCATTGCGTTTAAGCTTTAGAGGGCCGTACCTATGACTTTTTATGATTTTTTTCACTACTTTTGTTTTTAAAATCAACAGGAATTTCTTGTTCTACCCCAAAATGCATGTTGAGCTGCACAGTATTTAACTGGTAAACTAAGTATTTAGATTGGTGGACTGCATTGTTATTGTTGACAAGTAAATTCTGGTTCATACTATAATTAAAATGTAAACAAAATAGTGTAAAAGATGCTGTGTTAGCTAGCGAAATAGAATGCGTTTCAACATATTTAGGTGAGTAGAACAAACTCAGTGCGATTGACATACAAAGCAAAAATAGTGAAAAACAGTCATTAACACTAACAGCTACCGGCCCTTTAAACTTTGAGACTTCATGCATTTCCGTTGATGCAGAGGTGTTGGTATTCAACATGTAGTCTTTACGTGAATACTCGAAAGTGCTCAGAGCAATGTTTGTTTTCTCTTGATATAAGCACATGTGAATTCACAAGGACGAAAAATTAATATGCATAATATGCACAATTGTGAGATTGCGGCATTTTATCATTGACTAGGTAAATTTGAGTTTATGATGTCAATTTAACCCGGAAAGACGAATAGTACGTCGTCCGTCGCAAAAGCGTAGAAAGCGTATCCGCGCAGAAAGGGTATCCGCGTCGCTCGTTGGAAAAATAAATTCTGAAAAAAACAACAACATGGTTTTCCCCGAGGTCTCACAATCGTTTGTCAAGTTCCATGACCAGGATATTCATGTGTGGAAACTTCTGTATACATTTTCCTTTCAGTTTTCTGAAATGATAAGCCGTAGAACTGCTCCAGCCGCGGCGCACCTGACCCTGGGCGTAGACACCAATTTAGTCTACACGTATTTGATGGAGCTTAATCATGATGTCACTGGCAAACCCGCCATTATACTGATGATGTACCGTGCGTCCGCGTTAGAGATACTTGCACTGACGACAATCAGTCTGGAACCGTACCGTGCGCCAAGTAGCAGCAATTATTTCTTACGAATTGCACTAGCCAGCTTCGCAAAGTAAGACTTTCCGTAGACAGTAGCCAAGGGCTTCGATGTCCTGCAACTAATCAGAGGACTTCTTCTGCTGCTGCCGGAACATTGAATTTAATAATTCAGGATGCAAAACAGACATAGAGTTTGAAAATACTGGCCTCGACCCTGTGTTTGCCATGCATTGCAGTCCCTTATTCTACATAGTATAGGTGCACTACAAAAATGAGACCCGGAGAGCATTTCTATGCATATGATATTCATAGAATTTGCGGATTCTATGAATATCTTCGTTTGTTGTCAGAAACCGACATGAAAGCAAACCTTCAATTCTTTTGCGTAGGAGACGCCTCTCTCTCTCTCGACCTAAAAATATCGTGGCAATCATCTAAAAGCCGATTGTCTGCCCAATGCCGAGTGCAGTGATCATGTATATTTTAAAGAGCAATCAGTCTTCTAGACCCGGGCAGTAGACATGGGTTCCTTCGTAAGGAATGTGCGAGTAAAAATAGAAGACAGGCTTTGCTGTTTATGGAGATATAGTGCAGCTTGAAATCGTTGAGTAAAAATTAAAATGACAGTCTTGTCCGTCTCGTAGGAAGTAACTCCAGAAGATGTCGATCACATGCCTGAAGAATGAGATTTGTCCTATTTCACGACTATTTTGGCCATTTCGATTCGGTAAACGGGGAGGCATGCTATACTTTCGGTCGTCTGGTCATTCACTTTGGCGCGCTTTTCAACGCAACATTACTGATTCAATAAATTCATACTTGCCGCGATCAAAATATCCAGCCAGAAGGCTTTTGTCAATGATCTGCCTTCCAAATGCTATACTCTGACACTGTGCCGCGTAAGTGCATATAAAACCGAAACGCAATCAGAGTAATGTCAAGCGATGACCTCTGTGTGACCTTTTCCAATTGATTGTGATATCTATGCCAACTAAAACTTTCGCCCACATATTTTTTTATTTTATTTAACGGTTAGCAACACGTTTCCTCGTTTCTTTCTTTATTAATTGAAAGTGGTTCGGTAACTACGTGACTTGCGTATGGTGGGATCACATCTGGTTGAATGAGGGCTTTGCCAGTTACTTCCAACACTACGGAGCAGATTTCTCGGAGCCGCAATATGACTTTGTGAGTATTATAGCCTCCCTAATGGGTAGGCATGTCAGTGGAGTGACGGCCCTGAATACAAATTAACTGTTACCAAGATGATATTCAGATTAAAACTGATGCATTTTCACTCTCAATATAATGTCGATTAGAGAATGGAACGTGATAGAAATACAGAGAGCTTTGTATTTGACCCCTGAACATGTCAAGAATCTTAGAGAAATCAAGAAGGCTGCTCTATGAACACATCGCTGGACTCTTAACATTTACAGCCAAGACAGTGTGTGCATGTGCGTGACGTTCGCTAAGCCTTTGTTTCAATAAAACCCCCAGAAATCTTACATTTACTGAGCCATGAAAAGCAAGTATATGTTGGGAAAGATCCTGCTGATTCGAACCGCAATTTTGATGTTATTATCTGGAGATGGTGGATGACTTTCATGTACATATTACTGGCGAGTATTCACGAACGTATAGTTTTCGTTGCTATATTGAGCATGCCGATCATCAAGTACCTCTGTTTACAGAGACTGGGTGAAAAGTTTTGAAAACCAAGAAAATATTTGTAAAGAACTCTCCGTTACAAAGGCTGCGTCCAACACAGCATTAGTTCATGTCATACGCACTCCTAAATAAATCTTTTGAAGGACAAATCTACTGATAAGAATGAGAAATTTTAGAGACTGTTGCTTTTCAGCAAGAAATCCCACCCCATCCCACAATTTCCTGCGGTAAGAAACGGTGACAGTCTCGAAAGTTTGTCTGTGACTGGCCCCATGCTTTGTCGTTCTATTTCATAGAAATCCTTGAGTATGTGAAACAGCTGAATCTTACAACGCATCTAGTATATCGAAACCTCATTTCACAGAAAACGTGAATGCTCACTGACGTCACTTGAACTTTATGTCGTAGCAATGGAACGAATAAGGTTAATGAACCTGTCATTTTATAAACGCTTATATACAGTTTGAACAATTATTTCTGGAGGACGAAACCTACCGAGCGATGGAAGTCGATCAGCTGGGATCATCAAGGCCGATGGTTACACCGTCTGGTTTCTACGAGGAGATCAGATTTCTCTTCGACAGAATATCATACGAAAAGGTCTGTGAACTTCCATAGTTTTTTTAATTTCTTCGAATTATCCTGGTTTTTTAAGGAACACTGACTTTTGACAATTTCGTTCTCTATGTAAATAGACGAGCCTTGACAAGCCTTCCAATTTAAAATCTAACCATTTTTATCGGATGGTTGGCGAATGAATTTAATCAATATTTAAAATTCATCGTTTTATGTGTTGCAGTGCTTTGATAGAGCCATTATGACTTCCGTACACGGTGCGTAGTGTCCCAGAAAGTAGCTTTGTAATGCCAGGAAGGATGTTTGGTGTTTCGGTACTGCACCTTTCAAAATTGAATTATGGCTCTTTAGGGCGGCGTTGGAATACCATGGTCCGCCCATGATATGTTTGAAGTTTCGATATTTTCAACAAAACGGTATACTACAAAGTGGAAAACAATGGAAAACCTATTGTTACGTATTAACGCAATTTCATTTTGTATTATTGTCGTGTTGCCACGGTAATTGCCCTCGAAAAGCGTAGTTGGAACGCTCGAATCAAAATTGTTACTCTTTTTCAGACGCCGCCGAAAAGCAAGGGGTGTGTGAGAATATTTGTTAGAGGCATTTTTTAATTGTCAGACGTCCAAATGCCCTGCCCTCTAGAAGTGGTTTCTAAATGATGCAAGGAACATGACTAGGAGTTAGATTGTACACAGTCCATCGCAGAGAGTTGCATATATTTCATACTACTGTATACTTGCACATCATTTATTTTTAAGGAATCAGAACTTGAAACAGTTCAGCTATCAAGACACTCACGTAACAAAAATTTGCCATGAAATTGATGTACCCGCGGGAGTTGAAAGTCGGCCACATTTGCTAATCCTCTGTGTATATCTGTTTGTCCAACTAACTGTCTCTCTGTCTTTTACTTGGTCCATGTCCCTCCCTCCTCTCTCTCTCTCTCTCTCCTCTCTCTCTCTCTCTCTCTCTCTCTCTCTCTCTCTCTCTCTCTCTCTCTCTGTTCACTTCTGTTTCCTCTCAGAGAAGTATACGTTGTTTTCTTGCATATGCCAAAGATACCATGGAAAGATAAACTGTGTAACTTCAAAATTTCAATTCATGTCACGTACATCAAATGCATTAGAATTCTGAACGTAAGATACAGCTGCATGTTCTTCTCAACAATGAAGTAATAACCATCTTCCCAACAACTTTTTGTCGTGACAGTAGTCATATTTCTCCCTTCTCATGAATAGATGAAAGTGATAGGTGTCGGAGTTGCCTTGCCCCTTTTAATCATTTAAAGCTATTTTCGCCATCCATCACGATTCTGCCCATAGAGCCATATATCACACCGAGTGCATAGATCCAGTGAACACGAGTGCACTGCAGGGCAAACCTTACCTGGCGTCATGGCGGGTCTGCAGGTGTTCTTCCAATCTAAGTGAGGATTTGAGTGAAGGTCGGTTAATACCGTGTAGTCCTAATCCCCCCGCGATGCAGGTATTTGTCTCACGCCGTTCGTTCCTCTGTTACTCTCACCAGGAAAATTTTCTGAGTCGTGCTCGGAACGTGAGATTGATCTCCTCAACAAAAAAATGCCTTGATTTGAAATTGACTCGGACCTGGTTGAAACATAGCGTGACAGTTCTGAGACGATATTTTTTTCCCCAAGCTTCAAATTGAAGCACATAATATATCGTTATTATACTTTAAGTTTATGGTGACTTATTTAAGGTAGACGGTGTCTCGGGAACGGTTTTCCGGACACTGACAAGTTTTACAATTTTTTTCTGGTCTGCCGCTTGTGTGCTGTCATTTTAAAGCCTGGAAGTAAGCTTACAACATAAAGCTTTGAAATTCACCGTCTTGTTTTACATGAAAACCGTAATCGTATTTTCCCGCATGGTTAAGTTAGGGCGTAGCGGCCACCTCGCGCTTCAAATATTGTTGAATTTTAAGGTAATTTGTTTATCTGATCCAAAAGTTTGCAAGAAGACTCCTGATGTATATCCTTGATTAAGAAATAAAACAGTTTAAAGTGTCATTGAGAAAACGTTCGGTTAAAGTGTAGAACCTTCATTTTTTGGCGCATATCATACCAGCCCTAAAAAACAAACGCGAGGGGCGAAATGTTAATCCCTTATTGTATCAGTAATTTTGTCCTTTGATACGATTCTTGACTGTTTCCTACTGCAGCTTGACTTCCAAGCTGTAAATGTTTCCAATTTGCTTCTCGGCTCCCATCAAAGTATGTGAAAGTCTTAATGATGAGCACCCTAGTTACCGGATGTGACCTAGTTCACACAACTGAACGTTCATGCAAGCATCATCTCAAGCTAAGATAACTCGGGTCGCAACGTTATTTTCAAGATCGCATCCTGAACACTATTTCATTGGAATATGTTCCCACAGTGACTAGTGACAGTTTTTCAGTCACATGCAAGCGAAATCACTTCTTTGCAAAACCGTATCGTGTCATCTTTTAACCCGACAATCACATAATAGTCAGTTTTTGTATGTAAAATGGACTTAAACAGTGTTAAGGTCATTGTGGCATGTTGCTATCTATACAAGCTACATATTTCCTTCTATTATCCTACGAAATGTACACTAAGGCCATTTGGTTTATTCAAGTTGCTATGTTGATACCCACAACGCAAAGCGAGAACTCTCAGCATTATCTCGGGACGCTATGAATTTGACGATATGTCTAATTCATATAATTCCTTTTGAAACTCTTTCGTTGTTTATTGACTGAAGTATTCATTAACTCTGACTGTTCTCATCCAACAAGTTGACTTTGTTTCAGATTGAAATGAATTTTAAGCATGAGCACGTTTCGTCAGCGTTATGATGTGCACACGATCTGACTGTCGGCATGCAATGAAATCATTGAATGTTTTATCAGGCGAGCTCTGGTACTGTAATTTGAATAGCAAATTGTTTACAGACAAACACATATAGGTCTGGATCATATTTTGACCTTTTGACCACTGAAGACAAATAACAGGGTACATGGGGTGAAGTGTGCTGTTCTGGTTACGTCCAGTCAATTCTGCAGTGTTATGATGTGCACACTGTATGCTTGACAATGTACACATCTTTCGGAAGTGATAAACAAAAACGCTTATAAAATGTATCTTGCCGTTTGTACTTCGCTCAAAAGTCGCGTGGGACTCGGTGCGATCGTTACGCGTGTAGCCCAGGGTTTTATCAGTTAATGACAAAATAATTACCTCATTATACTGAGACACCTAAACTTTGTTGCTATTAAGAGTTTGTGCTGGCGAACAAAGACATAAAGACACAGTTTGAAGCATTACGAATATATATATATATATATATATATATATATATATATATATATATATATATTATATATATATATATATGTATATGTATATGTATATATATATATATATATATATATATATATATATATATATATATATATATATATATATATATATATATATATATATATGCACTAAGGGATTTCCCACATTATTCTTATTTCAACGAATAGGAACTACACCCACTCGCTTTACTGGGCATTTCTTAGGCAACTTCTAAAACATTTTCTGTTATTATATGTTTCAGGTAATTACAGACGGTAATTACCAAACCGAATCATTTAATATTCCAAGTTGATGATTTATTTAATTTCCCTACAGGGACCTACGGCCATAGAATGCTAGTCGATACTTGCGGCCATTACAGTAATGCGAGTTCAATACTCTTTAATGAGAAAGATACTGTCTATATACATTTTGATTTAGCCTCGCGTGCGGGAGAGTTTGACCTGTTCCAATTTACTCTAATTGTAGATTGAATAGGTACATGTATGTTAATACCCACAAATACCTGGGGCACTTGGTCACTCGTGACCTTAACGATAATGATGACATCGTTGTTCAGATTCGAGTGTTCCACGTCAGGGGTAACGCTATATAATCGTTCTTTATTCATTATTTTGTATCTCTTCCTGAGAAACGTATTTTAGTTTTTATAGCTAATTTTGCTCGCTGGTTTCCTGGTTTGTTTGCAAGAGTATCGCCACATAATTGTGCCTCCAGGATGCAACTAGAAGGAAATACGCTCAAGTTATGCCTAGGTTTAAACGTTTTTTGATCAAAGTAACAGCATATTAACCTTTTATTAATCTATCAATCCCAGCCTTTTTACAGCATTTCCAATAAAGAGAATTTATGGTTTCTTAGTTATTCACAAACATTTCAAAGTAAAACCTGTTTTGGCTCTCCAAAAACTTGTCGACACTTTAAGTCTTCCAACAAACCTTGCAAGTTCAAATTCTAATTTTTCCATCATATTTTCGCACTTCCAGACTTTTGTTTCAAGGAGAAGGGTGCATGGTTTGAGGTCAAAAAGCAAATGCTTTCGTTCGCTATGCGCGTGTTTTAGTTCTCAACGGTCCCTGAGTGAGTGACTCTCATTATAGGGCACCGTGAAAGCCGATGATCGTATACAAACAATTTGCTGTTTTGTTTTCTATCTTTTCAAGGGTGCTGCTCTAATAATGATGATGAGATCCTTCCTCGGCGAGGATTTGCTGTTTGAAGGGTTCAGGGATCACCTTAACACGTACATCTTCGACAATTCCGACACCGACCAGCTCTGGCAGTCTCTGACCGACGTAAGTGTCCTAAACGACTTCGGGGGTGGGTGAAAGGTTTTTCATCGGCCGCGCATATCTCCACATTCCAAATGATCGATGTCTTGTGTTTACTGTTGCCTGGTTTCTAGCGTTTTACGACACTCGGTCAGGTGATATCGATAACAGGGTAATTTGCTCGGAGAATTGGATCGTGTTGGTGCCAGTTAGTCTGTTAGTGATGATACGTTGATACGACTCTACCTCGCGATTGGAATGTGTCCATCTCCTCTAAAAACTCTATATAACACAAAAATGCACAGCATTATTAAAAGCTATCAGAATTACATATACGAACGATACTCGAGAGGGAGCCTAGCATATTTTTTTTTCTGGTGAGATTACTTTTCGAATGAATGTTAACATTAAATTCGATATTGCAGGTACCTGGCCATGATTATGACGTGAAGCGAATCATGGACACGTGGTCGCTACAGATGGGTTTTCCCGTGGTAACAATAACCAGACACAGCGAGGACCACACCAAGGCCACGGCCGATCAAGAACACTATCTTCTCTATCCGTTTGATGAGCCAAAGGATGATCATTACACCGAAATGGGGTACGACCTACGTCCTTCTTTCAAAAGTCCTTTCCGCATACTCCCCACGGCGGTCATTAACCTGAGGTGCTTTGTCGACAGATACAATGTTCCTTGGTACGCACCGGTACAACCTGACAACAAGTGACGCATTATTGTACTCGGTTTACTGTGTTACGATAGTTAATAATGTATACATACTTCTTCAGCCACTAAAATATTTTACGGGTTTGAGGGATAGTGCTCCCCGGGGACAGATATTTGGACTCTCCAAAATTCACAAAACTTTGTTGGTATGCTTCTTGTGTAAACTCATTTTAATGCATGCTTGTGGAGCAACTGAAGTTTTTACTGTCCTTTTTATTTAAAAAATAAGTTTACCCATAGAGTCTAGTTAAGATTAGGACAAACACGATTGGAGCTAATTTGGGATAATTGGATTTTCATATTTTTCAAATTTCTCAAAAGTGTTAGGTGCACTACAGCTGAATGTTGCAATATTATAAATTACTCATAAAAACAAGTGTATAGTGTAAAAGGAAAAGTAGATGAGCTTACATTTGCAGATTAAACAGACATTACTTCACCTTCCAATAATCCCAAATTAGTTCCAATCGTGTTGAAATTGAATGTACACATGGAAAAAATTATAAACTGTGTTTCTCTTGTTACCTCTGTTTTTGTTCTCGATTGTGAAAGGGAGCGGTTCAAAGTATACTTTTGGAAAGTTTGAGCAAAAGTTCAAAACGAATCAGTTCCATTGAGCGTACTATCTTGAAAATACCGCACGAATTTTGACGTGCTTTCTGGCCACGATATTGTTGAACTGGATACCGTCACTCTGTGTCGTTACAAACCAACAAACTTTTACCATTTTTTGTAATTCATGTGTTTGTGTATCTGTCATCTATTTTAATGACTCCGAATAGTGTATCACGCTTTATCGAAGCTCTCCCCTAAAACCAAAATTAGCCCTAATCGGTGGTCTACCCTTTATGTTACAATGATAAGACGGGGTTTGATTGGTGAGCCAGTTGATAGCAATGAGTACCTTAGTGTCGTTTTGATGAGTTATCAGATCGTGTTCTCTAAAGTTCACGTACAGGCAGGTCTATCTGATGAGTGTTGAGTCTAATCTACATGTCGTAATTTGCCTGTCTTTGGAATGCTTTTTATGATAAATAAATAAATAAATAAATAACAAATAAATAAATAAATTAATAAATAAATAAACACATCAGAGTAACTATGACGGATTGTAACACTGCTTTGAATTAACGTAAGGCTGCCTCTAATCTCAGCGAAATTCGATCCACACTTTGTCTTTTTGTTCGTAATCTAAAACTATTAAAAACAACTCTAATTCTTGCATTAGAGATATGCTAATGTTGACTTTGTATCCTTCCTTTCCCCAGATATAAATGGTACATTCCGTTGACCTTTACCCACAAAAGCGAGCGAGAGTATGATCATCCAACTCTAACGTGGTTGAACAGGGAATCGGGTAAGTGGTTACAGGGAATCGGGTAAGTGGCTACAGGGAATCGGGTAAGTGGCTACAGGGAATCGGATAGGCGCACTGTAGTTGATTACATCGAAGTGTATAAACTATAGTGTCATTTTTAATGACCTCTTAACGTAATTTTTCCTTTCTCCTCTGAGAAGATCGGAAAATGATTAGGCGCAAAGCGATAACAATATTCCACAATTAATCTCGACCAGGTTACATATACCTGTAGCATGTTTCCAACTACACGCATATCAGTGGGTGATTTTTTTTCCATTAAAATTTAATTAAGCCACTGAATTCCCTTTCGTGTGAAAACAAACTGAACAACAACTTTCCTTAATCATTTACTTATATAATTTATTCATCGTCCGATATGCAAATCTTCGAGTGAAGTAAAGAACAAGAGCAATTTTGGAAAGAAAATGCATAACATGACAAATGTCATACACTCTATCTTGAATGAATTATTAAAATGACCTGAGTTAAATTGTGTACCTTACACGAAAGTGTCAAAAACTGTACGTAAACTTGTGCTTATTTTGTTTTTGAACTTCTTACGCCAATCACCATTTTACCAATTCGCCTATGATTGTGCGCACAGCTGACTTGGACTTTGAAGGAATCAACGAAGATGATTGGTATTTGGCAAATATCAATCAAACTGCCTACATCCGGGTCAACTATGACGTAGACAACTGGAGAAAACTGGCCAAACAGCTCAATGAATCCTTCGAGGTTAGCCTTTGAATCTTTGTACAACCCCGACATCGCTGTCTGTTTGATTATTAGGGAGTGTTCAGTTATAATGCCTAGGGATGGGCCGGCAAATTCTTTTTGTACCCCTGTCAAAGTTACACCCCTTCCCATCCAAATCAGGGCAGATGTTTATAAGACAGACAATATACATATACTTGTATTCAGATTGCAGTGATGTGACTTCAGAGAATGAAGGCATACGGAGAATCACCTTTATTTCCTGGAATAATTTGTACGCTGATACGGCTTTTTGACATGATTGATGCTTATGAAAATCACGTGACCCCTTTGTGCTGTTTGAAACAAACAAAACAAAACAAAAATTGGCGCTCTTTGCAGATTTTCAGTGTAAGATGCCCCAATTGGATTTTACCGTCCCATCTGGGCCATAATAACTTGACGCTCCCTAACAGTTGCCAGTGTTTAGTTCTCTGTGCCTATGACAAAGAGTCGTTACCATAGCAACAATATCAAACGAGTTGAAACTCCGAAGCAAGAAAATGGAGATCAAGACGCATTACATCGTCTTACAGATAAATGATCCTTGTACATTATCTTGAAGGACATTCCTCTACGAAGTCGTTCACATCTCGTTGATGACGCCCTTCACCTAGGCCGGTCTCATCATCTCGATCATGTGATAGCCTTGGAATTGATGGAGTACCTACGTCACGAAGACCAATACCGCCCCTGGGACTCGGCTTTCAGTGCTCACTTCTTCACTGCGCACATGCTGTGGAGATCGTCGTCATACGGGATGTTTGAGGTGCGTGGTGTCGTCTATCAACATGCCCTGATCTCTGAAAGTTATCTCAATTCTGTAGATAGAAATCTTTACTTCAACACATGACATGGCGCTTCGAAAAAAAAATAAGCCCTCTGACTTGACTGATAACAGTTGGACAAGTGGAGCAATCGGTTGGGCAAACATATAGGTTTCATTAACATATTGATATACTGAAACATATACTTTATCTTATTAAATTCACTCTGAAAATTGCGTTCATGAGAGTTAGTAGAAAGGGAAGTACATACACTGGTACATAAGGTAATACCTGTTGACACCTGAAATGTGCAAATTACATGGTAGTTTCTTTTCCAATTTAGCCTACTTGATGTTTCTTGTACATTTTATGAACCTCTTTCCACAGAAATACATGCGGTATCTAGTGTCGCCCAGCTACGACCATCTTGGCTGGGATTTCGACTACACCTATGAAGAAGGCAATGAAATTGAATAGTACGTGTTATATCCAATCCCGATTTCCACTTAAAAAACTAATTTCTTCATCAGGTCTGTGTTTTCTCTTATCTCTCCCAAGTGAATCCACACGTCTTTCGAAGAGATGAAATCGGAAATGAATAGCAATGATACAAGTACTATACCAAGACAACTTGCCGTTAGCTCTGAAATAGCAGACCTTTTCAATGAATAAAATATGACGATTCGTCAGCTACCTGGATATACGATAGTCTCTGAAGATTTCTAAAATGTGCAAGATGATGATTGAAACATGATAGGGTTTGTCTGCACAGTTATCAATGTTCTCAGGAGTATCAGCATATTATAGAGAGTGCTCGGGATTTTAGCACAGCGCCATATTGTGCCGTAGCATGGTACATCTTCCACCAGAATTAGAGCATGGCGTGTTTCTCGTATTAAATTCCCTGGCTCCTTTTTAGGGCCCTGGCACAAACAGTTTGATTTTAAAACCGACACCTTCGTTCATTTTCAGTTACAGACAGCTGACTACGCTCAATACTGCCTGTGGATACAACCACGCCGAGTGTGTCGGTAACGCCACCGAGTTGTATCATGAGTGGATGAGTAACCCGGATGGTGAACACCCGTAAGTTCACGCGTACGGGGGTCAGATTGGGGTTCCCCCTGTTGCCATAGCACAACTCAAAGTAGTCTGAACCTAGGTAACTGCTAACTAAACTGGCGTGTTGAGAATATCACCCTCGCTATGTATGTTGTCATCCGATATCAAGGTTTGATCTAGTATCCGATATTAAGGTTTGATCCAGTGATATACGTAGGCCGTCAACTAGATATATTTATCAGACATATTGAGAGGTATTTTGAAATATACTGAAAAACTTTGATCGATTAAACGAACCTACTAATACTGCTGACAAATTATAACAGATAAACAAAACGTTTGTTGAAACTATATAATGAGCTGAGGCCGCTCTAACAAAATGAAACCTTGGCATGGGACAGTTCGGTTACGCTTCATATTTATAAAAATACATAATTATATATAGTATTTTAGGTTCATAATTTATTTCAATGGAATCAGACCATTTACTGAATGTGGGTGAAACACACATACACATACACAAAACACAAACAAACAGAACACAAAAACAAACAAACAGAACACAAAAACAAACAAACCGCGACTTGTCCGTCTGGAAGATTTGTGACTTCAAGGAGGTACTTTTCTTACCCAAGTTTAACGTATTAGAGCTGTCACAGGTTTGTTTAATGATATATAGCTATAGACCGCGAAACGGAGAAAGATGTAACTTAGTAGAGTATTGCTTTTTTCTTGATCCCCAGAATTGACCCAAATATGAGAAGTAATGCTTACTGCACATCCATCCGACACGGTAGCTACCTGGAATGGGAATTTGCCTTCAACAGACAGTCTACGGACTCCGACGAAGGCAGCCGGCTTAGGTCAGCCCTTGGATGCAGCAGGGAGCCATACACTTTGATTGGGTAAGTACATTTAACAGCAATCAAGCCCTGCCTGTTCCTGTACTAATAGCAGTGTTATTAGAATCACTCCTCAAATTCGCCATGTTTCTTATTACCCAGAATAAATGGATCACGTCAGTTGATTCTGGGGTAATGTGCGCATTCACGTAGCCTTGGTAACAGTTTAAAAGCTGGCGTTTACTGGGGTTTTGTGTTTCCTCTTTCTACTATACGCTAGTCGAAGATGCAGTTACTTCTAAAATATGCCCACCTTAATAAATGCAGTCCGCTAAATAAAAGTCTGCAAATCTCGAGGCAAGTGAACAAGGTTTATCCATCAAAAATCAAGATGCTCTGCATAAAATTCACGTTGTCGGAAGGATAATACATGTATATGAAGAAGACGGGGGTCATTCTGTTAAATAGTTTTTACCTTTAGTTATAACTATGGTTACCTTCGAACATTTTAAACTATTCCTGCCTTTCTCTAATTACTAATAGTTACATGGAGACGTCAATGGATCCTAAAAGCGCCATTTCTGCAAGCTCTACCATCGGATATGTCAGAGACAATTCTGGACTTGGCTTTACGCTGGCCTGGGAGTTCGCCTTGGAGCATTTCGATGCACTTCTAGAACGGTGGGTAATCATGTAATCATGAAAGACAATCAGAATGTACTGTGAGCCAGGCAGTAACTTGTGAACAGACAGAAGCACTCTCATTGCTATATTTATTGCATCTATTTAGTAAAATACGTGCTACTATGCAGAAATGTATTATAGTTCTCATCGATAACTTTACTATGAAAGCCCGTAAGGGAATTCTGTAAGCAAAAAATGTAATTTATCTCGTGCGCACGGAAGAATAGATTGTGCGCACGAGTAAATTTCTCATGCGCACGGCATAACATCTTGTGCGCACGGCATACATCTTGTGCGCACGGCATAACATCTTGTGCGCACGAGAAACTTTCTCGTGCGCACAAGTAAAACTATATTTTTTTGCTTTACAGAATATCCCTTAGCGATTTTCATACTTTGCTTTGGCTTATAATGTGTTGAACACAAAACCCCCACATCTTTTGAAATAGCGAGATAGTATTACTAGTATGTAAATTGTTCTTTGTACTCACGTGAGAGTGATTAACTTTGCTGATACAAGCCCTGGTTCTAAGGTCGTCGACGTGAGAGTACGAGTAGAACACTTCTCATATGATCCTCATGGACGTTAATTCATGAAAGCATTTCAGTGACTTAGTTTTCGGTGACTTTAATGTATCTGTTAATGACATTATCCGTTTACATATATCTCTGGCGTAGAAGCAAAGCTTGAGTAAACCTTTCACAACTGGCCAATCATAAGCTTAATCGGTCAGTCTCAGGGTAATGTAAATAAATCGAACGCTTAATCGGAGACATGATTTCAAAATACAAAACTTGCGACGTCCCGAGATGATTACAGTGTCCCTTGAATTCATTACTGTATAGACGGTGTTTTCTAATATTTCCGATACCTTTCGTAAAATATATAGCTAATCTTTCGTCGTGACAACGTTCTACACCTGGCAACTGCGGCGCGTGACTATGACTTATCGACCGATTAAACAAGAAACGATTAAATATATCTCCTTTATTGATAAATGATCGGGTTTAAATCTAGTCGAGCACGTGCGGTTCAGGTTGGTGACAAACCCGTGTCAATTTCTCATCGCGTTATCGCCACGGTTGCCTTTCTTTTTTAGATTCGTCCGTTTACTGATTCAGAGATATACTTTCTAGCAGTGGCGTGTTTTTGGTACGCTCTTAATCAGGCTAGCCACATACGTCACTGTTTTCCTTTGAATCAAACACTTTGCTTCTTCTACCGCCGCCACAGGTGGCAACCGCCTTGCCATTTACCGTCTTACTTTACCTCGCTCACTTTGTTTAGCTCACTTACTTAATTCTCAAGCTTACAGTCTATCCACTGGAAATATTCGAAAAAAATATGTGTTTTGTAAGAGCTAATATATTTCTCCCTCTTTTTCATATGTGTCTCGTATTTGATGTTTTCTTGATTGGCGACAAATAAACACAGAAAAACTTTACTCTCGGAACATCCTGTTGCGTTACATTTCCAGCCAAACACTGTGTGGAAGTGGTGAACAAGAAATATTGTCAGTGGACAGTGGTATCAGAATTGGTGTTACTAATTCTCTTTCTCGGACACGCTAAGGTTACAGTCTTAGGGCTAATACTGCCATTTGAAATACTACTTTGACTAACATAAACGAGCTGGAAACCCTTGAAAAATATGAAAACAACGCATAAAACATATAGCTGGTCATTTTACGAACGTTAAAGGTAGTATGCGCCTCGAAAGTGAAAGACAAACTTTTGCCCAAACTTTCCTCAAGGAATCTTTAAACCACCCTCTTTTAAAATCGAGAATAAAATTGGGGGTCACCGTGCAAATTTTGATACTAAACAAACAAGTAACTCAAGATTTACCAATATTTGAAATTCAAACTGGCCACCATTCCTGTGTTAACTCTATGGAGAAAAATAAAATTTTCGAATTTGGAAAAACTAATCCGGTGAACAGTTTTCTTACACCAAGAGCTTAAAAAATAACCCCCACTAGTGGTATAGTAGAACGGAATTGTAAAAGTTTGAGAGCCCTAATATCTGTCCCCGAAGCGAGTTCCACCTTAAAACATCTTCCATTCTTACCTAAGTGGAGGTCAAAGATAGCAAACGCGTGGGCAATTCAGACGCGGCCGAACCATGCATTTCAGGAATTCGCAGAGATGGAATCGTTTATGCACAAATCGCTCAATTAGAGTGATTAAATGATATCGCCATACCAGCGTACAAATCGATGATATCGCCAAACCAGTGTACAGATCGATGACATAGTCGAGTGTAGGGCTGTAATCGTGTGCAATATCAATATGTCTGTATTCTCCGTGTACGGTATAGGCCTACTGAAATGTGGAAGAGTGGAGACTGCGGATGACATCACCGCTACAACTGTCTGCATAAAAAACCCATTAATTTATGACCAGGCAGGTTGTCACCTGGTAGAAAGTTATCATAATTTTTCAAAGTTTCGAGAACCGACAGTGTGAATCAAACGATTTGTGTGTAGCTCGCCTCGAGCGGGCGTGAAAGTACATGATGCAAACACTTTAGGGACAATCGCATAAATGTTCGTTACTGTGGCATGGCCCTGTGTGAGAAAATCTCCAGTCACACGAGTTTCAAGGTGTAAATATTTACAGACCATAAATTGTACCTTAGAAACTATTTATTTATGGGAGATTACCATAAAGATCGTAGATTAAATAGGGCGAGTTATCCTGTTCCCGTTTTCGCCGGATATTTAGTATCTTGATTGCGACGATAATGCGAAATAAATTTGCTGTGTTTGAGATAATTTGGCGTACTGTAAACTTTATGTACACATTCCACGCCGCGTCTCATAATAAATAACAGAAAAGCAGACTTAAAAATAAATAAAACACTTGTGAAAACAAAACAGAAATTCAAAAACTATAAAAATGAAAGACGTTCAACCGAATCAATGATTAAATAAAACGCTATCAACGAAATCACATCATTCATTGGTTATTTGTGAGCAACAAAAAGTACATAAATTCAACAGTGCATGTATATAGAGGTAGATTTTACCCTCAGAAAGTTCGACGACCTTCATGTGAAAGTCTAACGGGACAGGATCTAAGGAGATCTAAGGGGAAAGGAACCAGCTGTATGTGTATGTATGTCACTGAAATAAGTCATATCAGAGAGTTCACATTTCTGAACAAAATTTCCTCCACTACTTTCAATCAATTTCTATCTTCCAAATTGTGCTGCCTAAACTAAAATGTGTTACTATGAATCGAACGGTTTCATACGTGGAGCTACAATTCATCGATAATTGGCTGGTCAGACTGTTATTAAGAATCATCTACCCCAATGCCCAATTTGCATTCAGGACGCAAAGAAATCTGTTTGTTTGACTTTCATTGACTTTGCTGGAGTTTCTCTTTTCCCTCTACTTTCTGTATTACAACGGTGTGAGAAGTCTTGTGACGTGATTCAGCTTATGAGGCTCCCAACAGGAAAAACAAATACTCGATGCACACTGCTGTTCAAAGGCATGTTTATCAAGATCGCTGGTAACACAACACAACTTGTATTCGTACATGTTTACAAAACACCTGCCAGGTGATGTTGTGTGCAGCGATGTCAGTGAACAATGTACAAAGTTTACAACCATAATCAATGTGTGAAGTCGTATTCTTCCTCCTTATCTCGTACCACCCCTTACATTGTGGAAAAAATCTTAAGTATGGACGACATCTAGTTTATGAATACAGGTCCTGGCGCCCAATAAAGAACACAGTCTGAGCTGCGCAATGTCTCTCCTGACACGCTATCTGTTGCGATAAAATTACTTGTAATGTTAATGAACGGGTGATAAGATGGTAATCCTTCTCATTAGAGGTGATTCTCAGTGATTCACTTCTCTTTTCTTAGTATTTTAATTTAGTGAGTATAAAAGAATGACCGTTTGTTCTGATTTACTAATTTTCATGAAAAATTGTCCAAAAGAGGAAGAAAAGTGAAAGAAATGTTTCAACGCTATGCTGTTCTGTATATACTGGTTGAGAGAAGCGCAATTTGAACCACTGTACACTTTTTGTTCACTCTTGAAGCATGCTGTTCTGATGGCATTTTCTGTGATACACGTGTCATTCCCATTCAGTCAGCAAACCTCGCAAATAAAACAAAAGGGGCATTAAAATGCACATGTAGCAAGCAGATGCAGACAGGATGAGATGAAAAAAGCGTGGCTTATCAGACCAACAAAGGCATTTTATGCATCCCAGTGTTTTATGGTTCAAAATTGATGAGAAGTAACTGACGTCACGTTTAATTGCATGCTGCCATGTAAAAATTGTGTATACTTGATCCCTGTGATAGTGAAACGACTATTAGATCTCGGGAGGGATGGTCATCAATTGTAAAAACAAACCTTGCTGTCGAAAAAAATAACTTATTGCGTACATGCCGTGTAAACTCGGAAAAAACAACTTATCAAACTTTGAAACGAGAAAAAACTCTATGTCGTCAACCAGACCTCCCCTCCCAAGTTCTAATGGCCCATACCTAATATATATGATATTCACATCCGCATTTCACTTCTCCAGAATTGCCATCGATTTAGGCAGTTGCTGGCAATGCATACACTTCTATGAACTCGTACATTGGAAGTGCAGCTTTTACAATCCGTCTTCGCGCAGCTTTGTGATAGCGTTCCCCTAATCGAGATGAATTACGATTTCTTTATCTGTACTTTTCACAAAAAATACTTCATTTTGACAGATACGACGACGCTGCCTATGATATAGTGTGGGGTTTCGCTGATAAGATGAACTCTCAAAGTGACCTCGATCAGGTAAGATTGAAAAGAGTCATTGACGGAACAGAGTTGATGCATAGAAAGTGTGCACTCCTCGGTGAGTGTATTAGCACTTGTCCTCTGTGAGGGTGACAGGGGAAACGCACAGTATTGCATATATGCACCATTTTAAGCTCCAATTTTCATTCAAAGAACTTGATGTCGTATCGATGTCTGTGTCTGTCAGTCTCTGTGTGTACGTCTGTCTGTCGGATTGATATCTCCAGAACTGCTGAGTCAGTGAGAATGGAATGCAGAAAGGTGCATTTTGGAATGGCGACAACCGATTACATTTAATTGTCTGTAGCTTTCATGATAATGAAGTATAGAAGTTATTTTTAAACACTGCAGCCTGTGTCACTAATGCCATTGCAGACAGTATCAATCGTCTGTGAAGGAGACCGAATGTAAAGCGCCACCTGTATTGTATGCATGTCAACTGCACCCTTGTCAAACGGCCATTTTGTTTCCTTTTTCATATCCCAAGCAAGCACTGAGACAAGCATGAACAAATTAAGGCTGGTACGAGAAGAAAGTACAATGACATAAATGTACAAGTACATGTGATCCAATATGGCCGTTAGGCAGCAATTGTGTGACATTTTTTTGATATTTGGAGACATTATTCGGGATTTTTCCAAATTGTTGAAAACTTGCTGCAAAACAATGACGTATAAAAAGCACAAATACATCAAATTCATTCATGCCATGTGTTGATATAGCTACCATTTCTGACAAAGTCAGTGTATTACGAAATACATGTGCATGTGATATAACTCCAAATGGCTGTCATACGGCAAAATTTGTTCGAATTCAAAGTTTGCAGAAGGATGGTGAACGGTCGTGTAAAATTGCGCGGAACTTTAAGTTATTCGTAGTTTAATTGGGACATGAGATAATTTTTTGCCGTAATAGATAAATGTTTTACATTCTACACACATTGTGTATCTTACTCATCTCCTAGAAATCTTACCGTGATTAATAGTGTCAACGGCAAAAACGACAACTAGGTAACGCGTTGTGCGAAAGTTATGAATAACAACATATATTCAATAACGAAGTTTAAAATTTGCCTTCCTTACCAACATGGGGACATATTCACTTCACATCTGGTTAAGGAGTATCTGAACTACCTAAACAGCAAAAGGACTGATTCTGAATTGTAACATACTCGAATCCTTTCTTCATGATAGATATTTCTGAGTCCGCGTAATCATAAAATCCATTAGTCATATTACCTGGAATTTGTATATATATTTTTCAGCTTAACGCTTTTGGAGAAAGACATTACGATATGCCAGGAGAAGAGGCAGTCAAATTTTACGAAGCCGTCGATAAAGTGACTGCTAACATAGCCTGGGTAGACAGGAACATGGGCGCCATCACAGATTTCCTCTCGGATGTTGCGACCAGAATTCGCTGATGTTATCAAGCTGTTTTTTTTCTTTTCCGATATTCTTTCAAGTTTAAAGAGCATTTTATTGACAGTCACAAATGTAATCATTCCAAATTTATGAGTCTGCACGACTTTGCAAAACCTTTACAACAAAGTATTTTCCCGCCTTTTTATGCTACATTGATTTTTCCCCTTTCTTCATTTTTACTACATGTTTGCAGTGCAGAACTGCTTGGTTATCGAAAACGTTTGGAGAATCTGTACTTGTTGCTTACTCTTACAAATTTGACCCAAGTTTTATCGATTTATGAATCGACTAGAAAGGCGGGAAAAGTTTTATGGAAGATTTTTAATTTTGGAACTTTCTTGTTAATGCTGCATTCAAACGTATGTGTAAATCAACCAATGTATTCGCAAGGACGGGTCCAACGGGCCAGTAATGTACAAAATACACGATGCGACTCACCAGCTTTTATTTTTAAATGCTTATTCTGAAAATATAAGATATAAAAGAAGAACACACGGAATAGAAACCAGTGACCGATCGAAGAAGATTCCTGCTCACAACCAACTTGGGTTAAAAACCACAATGCCAAACCTAATAATTGTCGTGTACAACTGCTTTCTTTTGTTCAACTGATACATACATTTAAGTTGACGGTGTAGATTTCACTGTTACTGAACATGACAAACCAATCAATGCAAAGAAATGTAATGCAGGTGATTTTCTACTGCTCCGATTTCCATTGTACGCTCTTCCCTGATGCTTGATTTCTATGCCGAATTACCAAAGTGACCTTTCATTGACCTTGAAGAAGAAACCTGTGGATTTCTACACCTGGTCAAGTTTTATTACGGAATTAATGTTGGTGTTGTAAATTTTTATGAAAATGATATCATTTACAAAATCAAGTTTTGTGGGGTTTTTTTCATATGCAAATCAAGTACTATAGAAATTATCGCATTTATCATTGAGATACGTTTTACTTATATGCGAGCAAGCTGTGAAGGGTGATTACATAGCAGCTACCAGTCTCGGTCAAGCTACAAATCATTAATGATTATTGCGATTTCAAGTAAACTTTAAGTTAAAACATCCAAGTCGGTCTATACTTCAAGCTGCGAGACATGTAATTTCTGATCGGCAAAGACTTTTTTATTGACAGGTATTGGAAAACGGGTATAGATTAAAGAGACATAGGAGACACGAATACTTCCTTGTAAAGTAATAAATGAAATGTATATTTTACATAAAAAAGCGCAAATCATGTGCAAATTACAGTACTATAATAATTATCAAGACTGCCCGGGAAATGGGTATGTACTATCCAGCTACGGCTGTCAGAAAAGCCTTGATATCGTCCCCGTTTCTTGAAATCCATTCCATGTTGGTCCGAATTCGCCGCAAAGATTTGTAGTAGTCATTCGCTGCCTGTACTGGCATGTCGTGGTACAGAGATCCGAAGTCTTGAAACTGGAGACGGAAGAGTTAATTAGAAACGAGATATCATTCAGTTCAGCGGCAAGATCGTGATACAAAAATTTTGATGAAGAAATAGAACTCATATTTGAAAGGTAAACTACATGTATACATATGTATTCATAGATGTCTTGTCTAATAGTTTCCGATGTGGCCAAATAATTTTACCAGCAGTAAGACTTTGTTTTGAGAGATTTTTATTGACGAATCGGATCTCTCGCCCCTGCTCGAAAGGTCAACGAGTGAAAAGGGTAAGATTGTAACTGGAATGAACGAACGGCTCACAAAAAATTGTTATCAAATTTCAAATTTCACTGAAATAAGCATTGACATGTTTCTCATGTACTTTCGGAATGCCCAGGCTAAACTTGACAGAGGTATGGTAAAGAAATATCAATTCTTTTCTGCCAATTCACTGGGAATATGTTTCGCAATTAGATCTAGACAAGGAAGCTTTAAGACATGACAGCTAACGAGGGACGATTTAACGTTATACAGATTACTGTCTGAAAAACTATTTTCTATAAGACTTATTAAAGTACTCATGCAATACTCAGCAAATATTTCACCAGTTTATATGTATGTGCCGTCTATATAACGATGATAGTATTCTAGACTGGTGGTTGTTTTTTTGGTTTGTTTGTTTCTGAGAGTGTAAATCTTATTTTCTGTCAAATGAGAATCATCCATCTGCAATAAAGATTATCAAGAGAGTAACGTACCTCTTTCAAATGTTTCTCTGTGTTCAGTTTGTCAGCAAACGCCCAGACGATGTCGTAGGCGGCGTCATCGTATCTGCAGATGAGGTGATATAGGGAATTGATGGTGTACGCGTTACGTTGTTGTTTTATGACTGAGTGACGTGTCCGGGGTGAACGTTTAGTGCTACTATTTGCATACATAGTGAGAAGCTGTATGGTCAATTATAATGCCCAGGTTTCACATTAATGGATGCCATGCAACTGCCAGCGGTTTCAAAGTCCTTGTTATTATGGGAGACTTTTTTCAATTTTCACACAAATAATATGATATTCAATAGATGTGTATACCTCTGGTACATCTTGAACATTAGAGTATTGTATTCCTATGGCATGGCACTTCTCAAAGATAACTATTTCTTTTATGCTATTGTCACATCCCATTAAGCTTCCTATGACTAAAATATTATCTACAAATGAACAACCCTTTTTATGGAGAGATGAACGACGGCAGCAGTCCGTAACTGCCAACCATAGATAGTTAGCGTTTACTTCTCCGCGGGGAATGCCGAATTGAAAGTACCGACTGACCTTGCGCTGACGTGTAATTGACTCGTTTCAGACTGTAAATGTCAAGCTACTGAAAACGAACAGCGTCGTTCACCATAATAACAACAAAATGTATCTTCCCCTGACTCTCGTACATTCACGGCAAGTCGGTCGATTGATCATACGAACGTGAATGCCACATTTCATAAAAAGCGCGGGTTACATATCGTCTGCGAACTCCCGCCAGCAATTCTTGATTCTGTACGAAACGTGCATGGTGAGTAATGATTGTGCAAACGAACATGTGCACACGTCACGGTGCTAGTTAGTACTCACGTGTTGTGTAGGTCATCAAAGTGTGCCAAGGTGAATTCCCAAGCTACTGACAAACCCAGCGATGAATGATCCCGAACGTAACCTATGACAGTCTTGGCATCAAATTGCTGGTCATTAAGGGACTCCTCAAGGTATCTGCGTAAATTTTAAAATATATACTATTCAAGAAGTATACCCTGCCATAAATGAAAAGACCATTATTGAACAAAATGAAATAATGGCACATGGTCATGAACTTTGACAAACTGCAACTATCTGCTTCATAAATAAGCTTTAATTTTTTCGGTTCAAGTAACATAAAACCACAGTTTAAGGTGACAAGGGTCAAGATGATACCTCGTGAGGACTGTTCCATTGTTGCCGATACATTTTACATTGATCATTCAAGTCTCCCAAGGGCGCCTCAGGTGGCTTTTAGCCGGGAGTAATCACGCAAGATTTAATAAAACGACTTTTAAGTTACATATAAATGCAGCTTTTACGAGACAACCGGTGTAACAGAAAGCTTTGCGGACTGCCTCTCAGTGAACGAGAACGCGCTCTAACTACCCCATATGTTTGATTTATTCAACTCTGTGCCTTTGACCGATTAAAACAGCTTCATGAGACTTGGTTTACTATCTTGCAAATGATTCATGTTTGAATTTAAATATAAATTTAAAACGTGTACCATAACATTTGAAAGGACTGTTCTGCGTGAGTCACTATCAATATATAGATTCTTAAGACGAGTATAGGTACGGTATTAATGACGTTTACTCCGCGGGCGCACATACAATAATCCTATTTTTGGATCCGATTGGTCTGCCGATAAACCAACTTTGACGGACAATGTGTACGGATGCATAAACAACCCTGTGGCTTTTATTGGTACAGACCAATTGTATTACTATCATTTCTCAGGCGACAGTATGGCCAGGTAAAATTGTAAAAAAGTTGTTCCTCAGAATTGCCCTATTGTTTTGTTTAATTTGTCATGACGTCGAAGATTTTAAAGTCTGCGCTTAAGGAAAATTGCCATCAAAGTGACTTTACGTTACTTTCCAAACGCACTTTTTATACCAAAAATGTAATACACAAAACGATCTTGTCTAGGTCACATCAGTGATGTTTTTATACGGCTTTATTTTCCTTCCTAACTCAAAGCATCGCGATTTGGTTTAAAACTCAATGAATATCTTTAAGTTTGTCCTCAGGTCTCTGTGTAAAACGGCCTTCTTTCTACAAAGCCTCAGCATTGAAAATATCTGCGGTCGGGTACAGATAATCAGTAAGCTTATAGGAAATTGGACAGGTCATCGGACGAACAAATATATTCTGACGTTATAAGATGACGATGTCTTTGGACGATGTACTGGTTAGTTTGTATCATTTTAAAGAGACGATTTGTAATTCATACTTCAAGCATCCACGGAGTTCACATGCCATGGCATTCGAGAACTCTAGCAGTGTAGGAGCACAAATATCGGATTGACCTTTACCCTTGCAGAATCCAAGGAATCCTAGAACAAGCCATTGCGGATTGAAGACGAGCCCTCTCGCCCTCGTCAGTTTTCTGCATTTCGCGCGCGAAAGACCATTCTGCATCTCCGCCGTGACGAATTGCCGCACAGTATACAGTTGACCTCGTGTCCTTCTGAATTCTGTAGTAAAAAGTATTTTCAAAAAATCGGTCATTTCCGGAATCAATATAGTCCTGGTTTGTCACACACGTCATACATGGAGCACTGCAAACAATTACGCTGTTACACTAGAATTGAAAGTCAGACAGACCTGCATGATACTGGAATATAGTTTCATTCCGACCGGAAAGGTCCACTGGCATTGGGACCCAGGAGTTTCAAATATCGCGTGAACAGCAGCATGTGTGATATGGAATTGTGAAATAAAAAATGCTGTGAATCTTACGGGTTTATTTCGGGCTGTCCCATCCACTGAGAATACTGCAAACTCGCGTTGACAACACAGTCGTGCAAGTTGTAACCACATGCTATCTTCAAGGAGTTTATTCGACTGTAGCTGTATGGAGAACAATATAAACTTGCTACAAGATTGCTCTAAACCACTTGGCAAAACTGATCTGTAAATCTTAAAATGTTATGAGTGATTATGTTAGCAATGCTTAAATCACCGCCAGTCTTTGACTTATATGTAATCATTCCATATCAAATAAACAAATAAAAATTTTCTAACATGACGAAGAAGTGAACCGTTACAGAAACTTACTATTCCAATTCATTATCATCGAAATGCCATCCAAGTGCATGGTAACTCGGTGACACCAGATCACGCAAATACCTCTGAAAGGGTAGAAGAATGTGCAAGCTGTAGAAATGCTTCGAATTCCATACAATATCTTAATGAGAAATTGTCAGTAACAGTGGTGTAAACATTCCAGCGTTCCCCTTTTTCGCCTTTTGTGTGTGATCGCTGGTACATATAGCCGACAGATGGGCAACTTAAAGAGCTTGTGATTCGATATGTGTAGTTGCTATCAGTAATTGGTTTTGTATGTTTAGGTGCGTGGCATATGGCACAACTTACGGGTGACCAAGTCACAAAGTTGGCATCATGGCTAACAGACGAACAATTTAACATTTCAGTTTGTTTTCGTGGAAATTCTCTGAAATACTTAATCATACTTTTTCCTATCCTTTGCGCTTAACATTTAAATGAATCAGCAAGACCTGAAATGAATGAACGTGTTGATGATCAAGTGACCATGTGTTTCGTGGTAAAAAGTTAAGACAGTCCTACCTCATACAATCCGTAAGTGGAAGTTGCCCAGAGCATGTATCTGGTGTAGGGTTCTACCGAGACGAAGGCTTGCCATGGCATGTGCTCATCTTCCGAAGTAAAATACTGGATCAGTTCCAAGGCGACAACGTGATCAAGTTGCAAAGCCTCGCCGAGCGAGAAGGCGTCATCAACCAGATGTGATCGGCTACGAACCGGGATTACCTGCAGAGGTTACAGCCTGTTGAGTTATCTCACTCTTGCACAAAGCGATTTATGCAAATTAGTCAACACTTAATTGAAAAGCAAGGGATTTGGAAGTACACTTTAACATATGAATCTCTTCATTACAATCATCATTGTGATTATCATGAGCATCATCGATAATCTGACCTGAAACAATCTGACAGAGAGTAGTTTTGGAAAAAGTTCTCCGTATAGAAGTACTGTAAACCCTCGCTCTAACGACCATGCTTGGGGACAGAGAAAACGTTCTTAAAACTGAAATGCTCGTTCAAATGAGTGAATTCGAATCCAGACTAGCCTGGCCCGGGGGCACATTGTACATACGTTAGAACCGATTACTACTGGTGGTCGTTAGGGCGAGGGAGTGTGTGTATTGGTTTACACCATACATGTACCTTGGGCGAAACGGTTAATTGTTTGGCTAGCTTCCTCCAGTTGTCCACGTCATAATTAGTCCGGATGTACGCTGTCTGGTTGACGTTGAACAGAATCCAATCTGTATTGGTGGCGCCATCGAGTGTGAACTCAGCTAGGAGAGATACAATCTAGCGAAATTATTATTACAGAAAAGATGCACATCCTTACAGAGTTCTGAAGCAAATCAAATAAGGCAGTGAACATTTATATAAAGGGTCGAAGGCTTATTAGTGAATATTTATGAACTTTAAGGTAGAAATATATTGGACTCAAAACTTTTACGATACTCTTTTGGCCTA
Organism: Ptychodera flava; assembly: GCF_041260155.1. Classification (NCBI taxonomy): domain Eukaryota; kingdom Metazoa; phylum Hemichordata; class Enteropneusta; family Ptychoderidae; genus Ptychodera; species Ptychodera flava. The sequence goes on along the minus strand of NC_091933.1, from coordinate 27,940,745 downwards.
CAAGTTGTTGGGCTCATTTTTGAAACTCATAGAGTTAATAAAGTTTACGTCAGCTTATATTTGTAAAAAATCGAAAATTTTTACCTGTTGAGTTAACACAGGGATGGCGGCCATCTTGAATTTCAGGTGTCGGTCATTATTGAGTAAATTGTTTTTCTAGTGCCGAATTTGGCGCGGTGACCGTAGATTTTTATTCTGATTTGGAAAGGGAGTGATTTAAAGTTTCCTTTGGGAACGGTTAGGGCAAAAGTTTCTGTCTTTCAATTTCGAGGTGCATACTACGTTAACGCTCCACCAGATGCATATGTTTCAGACTTCCGTTTTCGTCACCAACGACGCTATGCATCTTTAAAATATATTGCAATAACTTAAATAGCCTCTATTCTCTTAAGCGACTCGAGGGCCTACGATGATTTACCAAAGCTTCATTGATCTTCAAAAGCAACACTGAAATCCTCTTATGCCATGACTGACTTACCGGAATCATCTCTAAGCCAGACGATTTGAGGGTCGTGAATGTTGACTTCCCGTTCGTGAGTAAATGACAGTGGAATGTTCCATTTGTATCTGGGGGAAATGAAGTTATGACATTAAAAGTCGTCATCTGCCCTTCCCTTCTGTGAGCACATGGCAGTGGAATGTTCTTTGTATCTGGGGAAATGAATCATGGCATTAAAAGTCGTCATCTGCCATAATCGCTGCGTCTCGATTCATTTAATTTAATAACAGGCCATGAACATGACTGCGACAAAAAATGATCAAAGTACAAAAATTGGATGACGTCTCACCCCATATTTGTGTAGTGTTCATCCTCTGGTTCATCAAAAGGATCTAGCAGAAAATGTTGCTGGCTAGCCCTGACTCTGTTCGTAGCAACTCTGGTTATATTAACGACGGGAAATCCCATCTGTAAAACCCAGGGATCCATAATGTCTTTAATGTCCATTCCGTAGGCATCTTCTAAGGCCTAAAATACAAAAATTGATGAGAATATTGTTCTTTCGACGGGAAATTCACCCTAAGCTTGAAAATTACTTATTACTGGCGGCACTGAGTTACGATGTCAAACTACAATTCGACTTTTCTCTTCCATCTAAGCTTATATTTCGAAATTCGCGTTTTTTACTGAAAATGAATCCCCTGTAGTCAAAACCTATGGAAATATCAAACTATTTACCCCATAGCATGAGAACATACATTTACACAGAGTTAAGACACACAGAGTTACCAATAGTATTTTTAAACACTTAATTATAAAGATGAGACATATTACAACTCGTTTCGGCGAGGTCATATAGCCTTCACCACGCGTGCCAGTTAGACGGAAACTTGTTCAAGTTTGTCAACCGGGACAACCCGTGTTACTGTCAATTTTTGTAACTGTTAACCGTACTCGCTGTATTCTACGACGGGTTGCTCTGATTTGACTGAAGGGAAAACAAATAGAAAGTTATTCTGTCTTATGAGTTAGCGATCACTTTGGGCAGGACGTTGTATTGATTCATTTTTGCCATGTCGATACCTTTTCACTTGAAGATGAAATGTTGTAGCTTTGATAATATTAAACTCACTGGAAACTGTAGCAAACAAAATGAGATTTTAATTTTGATGGAAAAGGGGAATACTATCGGCGTGTATGTTTCTACCTCTGTCATGTCTTGCCAGAGATCATCCGTCACCGCGACGTCGTAAGGGCGCTTATGAAGATAATGGCGTAACGAGCTCAGTAGGTCTAGCTCCTTAATAAACCCGGCCATCATCAGTATTAACGCAGATCCCTGGAATAATAGGAAATAAAACAGATGGGTCCTGCTGGACAAGTATTCTGATAATGCACCATGTTGTCTGTCATGCGCTACACAGATAAAGGTCGTTGACCCGATCACTCGAAACACCGGTCATATGTAAGAAACAGTCCGGGTCAGCTCCAAAATTGGAGACGCTATACCATAATATTTTCCCCCTCTCATTAGCCAATCAGCGGCCAGCGCGCCATCAGAAAAATTGTATTTCCTGGCAACCTCCACATGCGTCCTTCGTTACGTACGCCATACTGTGTCGAACTCCCGCGCCGTATTCTGTCATAATGTCGAACAGTTGTGTGGCCACTCTGTCAAAACACAATTTCAAATCGCGCACCAGTTTTATTCTGGCTAAGACAACCAAACCCCATATATCGCTGTGATTCCTAGACTCTGGCTTGAAGTCCTGCGAAATATAAATCGTGTACCTACACAGATCGTTCAGAATACCCCATTTGTATCGGAGATGGCAGCGATATAAATTCTACCGTATGGGAACAGTTGTGTGGCCACTCTGTCAACACATTTTCAAAATCGCGTACCATTTTTAGTCTGCGTTTGACAACTACAAAACAGGTATCGTTTTAAAGCTCTGACATTGCTCTTCTTTCTTGCAAAATGTTATACGCGTACCTACACAAATAACCTTTATAACAGTATTCTAATAGAGATGACGAACATCCACAAAATGATTCTCGGTACTTGAGCGAAATCGATAAACTGGGGGTAGAAATGAATCGTCAATATTTCGAATATTGTTCACTATCGGACTCTTTGTTGGACATGACCTTCTGCAGAACACGTGGATTATGTTGACTGTCGAAATTCGTCAAAATTCACAAGACAGGGGCTTAATAAGCGGCCCAAAACTGCCGATCACACTTGGTGGGTAATTTGTGACCCAGCGTGACCTGTACTTTATAAATGATGTAATCTAGTCGATGATTGGCTGAATGTCGGAATACATTATCATAATGAGTCTCCAATTTTGGAGCTGACCCGGACTGAGAAAGCGAAATGCATATGTACAACAACGGTCCGGATTTCTTCAACCTAGACATGGTAAGGTAAAATAGATCGGCTGGAAGATTTCAATGTGTACATCCACAATATATAATGCAAATGTCTATAGACACTACCACTAATACATTCCCTTAATATTACATATATAATACATAGACCGTTTTATCTGGTCTATGTTTAAAACGACAACCATGTAGTGTTTTGGTACAGCTTCATCTCAGTGCGTACGAACAGTCAATAAGTTGTTTCGTCTAAAAACTGCAAACTGTATCACAGTCTGGGATACAGTTAAATAGCTATACAAACGCACGACCAAGCAAAAGTGCATGGAATTTGTGCTTGCAGAAAGCGAAGTACCTCTATATGCATGACAAAACTCTACACTTGCGAATTTCATTCGACAAAAGGTTACCAATTAAAAGTAACAATGAGATTAATGTCACAAAGGTTTGTCGATTGATAATAAAACTTTCTCAGTTTTAATTTTGCTCGCATCATTTTAGATCAAGGGAAAGCATCGAGTGTAATGTAAGAGGCACACTTTCAGATTTTACACGGAAACTGATATTATGGGCATTGTCACGTGATGCTTCACATACGACGCAACCCCTTGAAGCTTCACCAACAGAAGGTTAAAGATCACAGCTACCCTACAGTAAAAGAATTACAACAAAAAATGAACATCGAGAAATATGCTCATGGACATTTCCGACTTTAAATCATTGTGTTTCACTTGTGTGCGTGGATAGTGAGCTCCCAATGAATCAGGAGAAAAGAGTAGAAATATACTGCATATACCTCTCTGTGACTGATTAGTTTTGATAAAATTAAACATGTTACACGACCAATTTCATCGTACACAGGAGTAACATCATTCTGTTCAATGCTGTGAGTGTGTCGAGTGGCATATCGTTGGTTTTCTGGTCGTTGTCTACAGGAAATTACAACGGATTCATGTTCGCAGTTGTCATATGCTGGCGACCGGGTTAAAGAGCAACCCGTTCGTTACCTTATCGTAGGACAGTATATCAAAGATGCCGTTGATCTCATGAGTGAAACCGACCGGTGTAACCAGGGGCCTGGAATCACCGCGCTGATCCAATCGCATGGCTCTGTACGTGTGATCCTTAAGGAAGAACTGATCTCGCTTTATGACAAACATCACAGAAGAAAAGAAAACATTATTTTAGTCAGATGACGAGATTATCCAAAATTTGTGGGAGATTAATGTAGGTTTTGAAGGGCACTCGGACAAAGGAAAGAAAACTTGATGTAACGAAAAAGATTAATGCCATTGGAGTAGGTTTCAAGACAAGTTCAAGGAGATGGACATGATCACACCGCGCTACATTAATAAACTATCCGGAGCAGTCTCATCCATCCATTCGTGATTGATATATCAATATTTATTTCGGCATATATTGTATTTATTGCTAGCCCTACCTGATACGCCTTTGACCGTCGAGTCTGTACATCAAATCCACAGAGTAACACATCACAGTAACTAATACCGCCGATAAAGGCATAATTCGCCTTCTCTATCGAGATAGTTGTAATTGTCTGTCGGGGAGCCGATACGCCGCGGTGTGATTACACCTTGAACACGGTTGATTGGTAAAGAAGTTCACGGACTGAAAATCTCTACGCATCCTACATTTGGAATACTCACCAGCTGATAGTCTGGCTCCACCCACCAGAAACCGTACTGTTCAAAGTAAGACGTGATGCCTTCGTTCAACCAGACATGGTCCCACCATTTCATCGTCAACCAATTCCCAAACCACTGAAAACAAAAATAACAGCGCTTTCATGATATTTCTCCCCATCTCCCATTCGAGAAATCAAGAAATCTCAGATAAATTACCCTGTATACGTCCATATATCATATGATAAGAAGGCCTCGAAATTATATATACAGGCAGAAAAAATACTCACTAATTACGAAGAAAATATCTTTAATGGTTGTGCAAATTTTGTGGCTAGGCAGAAGTTTCGACGACGTTGAAAAACTTTGAGAACAAATTATCGCATAGAAGAGAAAAAAAAAGCCAGTATTCAAGAAAACAGGTACAAGGGGAAATTGCATTCCCAGTGGTTTAGCGTTTGAAAACACGGACAAGTCTGTTTTGAGTTGAATTCGTGGTTGCAGTAGATGGCTTTTCAAAAAAGCCGATAACCATATGAACTGGGCTTATTTATCCAACGGTGAAGAAGAACCCTGGAAATTTAAAATTAATATCCTTTACTTTCCTTTTTGTTGAATTGGAATACGCATTCATCGCTTGTATAGGAGGTTCACTAAAGAAATATTTGAGATATGAATAAGAAATAATTCGCACTTGTTTGACTCAATTCGTTCGAATAAGATGGCTTTTTCAGAATAATCATCACCTCCAGGCGTCGACGGTTTCTTTAATAGATCGATGTGAGGACGCACATCCCCTCTCACCCAAACCTGACATTTTTCTGCTATGACCTCAGGGCAGATCGAACGATTTGATCATTACTCTTACCATATGAACAAGTTCGTGCCCTACGAGTACTACGACGCCCTTCTTTTCCGCCGGCGTATTCACTTCCGGGTCATAGAGCATGTAGGGTTCACGATAAAGAATTAAACCCCAGTTTTCCATGCCGGTTGACGTGTGTACCGGCAGGGCGACACTATCTGGAAAAGACGGACATGTAAATGATGGAACATGTAATATATGTGTTTAAAACCTATTAATGGAATTATAACTTCATGACGTGGTCGAAAGTTTTCCGATCTTAATTTTGTTTCTGAAAATGCACAAGGAAATATAATCTCTCATGGATTGAATGTTTGCATTGAAATCCCCTGGAAAGACTTTACATGTTCGAGAAACTGACTACTGTTATGAAAACTCGTATTTATAGAGGCACAAAAAATAGCCACTTCTGCTTATGAAGTAACACACATCTTAATTACAATGTAGGCCCCATGTAGGGTATGACTGGCACAGTTTTGGTGTTAGTTTTCATAATCTTTAACCGTGGACCTACATATCATTTTTTTCTTCTATGATGACCCTACCTTCTAACGGAGCGAAATCAGTGACCTATTATGAAGTAAATAACAGTCTCGAAGGTAAACGTCTTAATATTAAATATCAATCAAATATTTCCTTAAAATTTGGTCCGGAAAGTTACAAGCAATTTCTCTTGAAAAACTTAAGCTTATTCGTCGTCAGGATGAATTTTAATCTAACTTTAAATTGCCTTTTCTTTGACAAGGGACAAGTGAGTTCTACAGAATTATACGATTTGAGTTTTGGATGAAAACAAAGCAATATTCGGACTTTCAATTTTAGTTGTCGAAGAGCATCCCTTCTAATGTTGATGTATAAACCAATGTACAAATCTTGGAGATTGTCCTGAAAACACTTTCCCAGCGGGCAGACTAATTGTAGTCTTCGGAAGTCATTTCTTTAAATTTAATGCTGTCAGACAGGCCAACTGTGTTTTCGAAATATGTCAAACATATGATAAACATCAATGGAGCGACCAGTGTTGGAAAAAATTACACACGCTTTCAGTTTGATTACAGTAAGGTTAGATTGAAGTTGATAATCACCACATCATTCATGGACAGAGTTTGAGTCAGTATTCGTGTTTGAGTTCAAGAACACATTCACTTTCCCCTAAAAACAAAACTACCTAATGAAATTAAATCTTCTTGTCGATCCAGCAAACTTACCCAGTTTGGGAAGCTGATATGAAATGTTCCACAAGGCTTCAAAGTTTGTCAGTATAGTCATTCCAATATCGAGCGAATAGTCGGTGGTGTTCAGTTTGGAGGGCTGACTCCAAACTCTAAACTACAGAGAAGATTGGAAGACACACATTTGATTATCTCGCTGGACGACTTTCGCACTTGATAATAGGAATTTTCTTTTTAATTTTTTTAGATATATTCAACATTGAATCACCTAAATGATAGAGTACAAAGTACAGTAACCAAGTAGATCACATGAAATATTTGATGTACATATCACCATTTTATCTACGTAACTTCATCACTATACAAATTATATCATACCAGTATATTGATGGCACAAATACAGAGATTTGATTGGTCGAGGCGCAAAAAGAACCATGGTATATTCGCGATATACCACGGCTGGCACACGCGAGAGCTCTAGGCAAGAGCAAAAATCCTTTTTTGACGTTTCATGTCAGAATTTCAATTTACTGTTATGATATAATAGCAATAAATCACACCCAGCGACGGTATACCACTCGGTTTTGACCAGTTCACTTCATATACGCACTCGCTATTGCTCGTGCATATATGAGTCGTAAACTGGTCAAAATCTCGTGGTATACCGTCGCTGGGTGTGCTTTATTGCGTAAATAGCATGAAGAATGGGGACCCGGATAATCGCAGAAGATTTGGAAATAATGGCAGCGTCGTAGTTTACATTTTTATACTCTCTCTCTCTCTCTCTCTCTCTCTCTCTCTCTCTCTGTTTTGGCACACACTTGACTCGTACCTGTATTCCGTTTTCCGTGTAACTCTCTTTACATTCAAAGTCACCAATAAAGTAAGCATTTAGATAGGTTGACATTTTGACGGTGGTGTCATAGTGTGCCTCTATCCACTCGTCTCCATACTCGTCCTCAACAGAAACATTTCTGATGTTGTGTCCGTTTGACAGAGCTATGTGCTGTGGACGGTGAACGAGGATCGTGTCAAAGGTTGCTTTCAAAGCCGGCTCGTCAAAGCATGGGAAAGCATCCCTGGCCCTTGTCGGCTGAAATTGCGTTGCTACGTAAGATCTGAATATGAAAGATACAGGAATATGATCATCTAAGGGAACGAGCAGAATTTAAGGCAGGCGTGGGGAGGACGATAAAATTTTTTGGGGGGGGGCGACAAAAATTAGTGTACTTACTTTTATGGAGAAAACTGACATGCCTTACAAAAAATTTGAAGAGGATGTAGAAGATTAACGATGACAGATTGCAAATATTTTGACATGTGAAAGGAGCAATCTTATGTGTAAATACATTAATATTAACGGCAGTGACATAAACGACTGTCATTCAGCAATATAATATGCATCTTACTATACGAATAACAAAAGCGAATAACAAAACGCTTAAAATTTTGAAAGGCCTGTTCTTTGGACCATTGTGATATGCCGGTTCCAAAGTAAGGGTGCCGAAGCTGTGGCAGAAATGAAAATGGTAGCTAGGGTGTCAGTATGTAAATTATCAATGCCGAAAGAAGACATGCGCTCCGTACACATATCTGCAACTTGAGAAACGGCACAACTTTAAAATTTCATTACAGACTTACTTGTCCACTCCATTTTCCACATAGTCAACGTAGAAAAAACCTTTCAGGTCATGCTGGTCTACAGTTCCAATGTACTCAAAATGTATTCGGTAGTCCTTACCCTGTAGCAACGAGTCCTTAGTATTAATGATAAGCCAGTCGTACTCGGGATCCTCTTGTGTACCTTCGATTTCAATGACGTCATCATTATTGTCGTAGACGTTGTACGCAATGATTGTCATGAGGCGGAAGTGGACAAACACCTGGTTCGTGGTTTGTAAACATCTCACAAATATGTCGGTCTCACCGTCTAAGGTCTTGTAACTATCCCTGTCTTGCTCCCGGTCTATGTAAGGTTTCAACTTTACCCGATAGTGGTAAGGTTCCAAAGCTGCCGGGAGCCGCCCATCGAAGTCGTCTTTGTCGCTCGGCTGTTCCCCAGGTTGTGGCTGAAGAATATCTTCTGGTGGTGGGTCACTGACTGCCTCACAAGAGGAGTTTGGAAGATACAGCGTCAACAGTACTGTTGCGGTCAGCACAAGAGCGACTAAAATTGTGAGGCAGATAGCGGTTCTTTTAGACACAAAATATCCCGCGCCATGTTTCGCATGTGTTTGGCCGTCCATAATTTCGCTCGTAAGTTACCAAACAAGTCCTGTCGTTTCTTATCGGTTGTTCCGATAAGCAAGATCAGGTATAGGATAGCAGAATCAATAAACCGTAAATTACGACCCAAATCTTTCAGGTTATCGATAATGGCCAGTGACCACATGGCTCAAGGTATTAACCGCCGTTTGTAGGTCAACCTGCGTCCGGATTGTTGATTCTACTTTTATAAACTGGCATAAGGTTATGTACAGGACGAACACTGCAGGGTCATTATCTGAGACAAAAAACCCTCCTTTAAATTCTCCAAGTTCATAAAACAAGTTACAGGGTGTAGCTTAAAATCCCTTATTTGTGAGCTATATGCAAGTATACGTAAAATAAGAAGCATCATGCCATTGGTTGGTTTCAGTCATTCCAAGACTTTTCGTCTTCGCAAAATGAGGAAAAAACAGCTTTCTCCTTACACGTGCATGAGATGAAATGGTCCATCCGCGACCTTTGTGTCAAAATGTGATGAATGTAATTTTTTCTTCTCCTATTGGTACTGACAAGACCCTACAAAAGAAAACTTATCGACGATCAAAGCTTTAAGTGCATACGATTGATATGATGGTAGAACTGCTTCAGTTGGTATTGTCCATGAAGACTTTTATTTGTTTTCTTCAAAACTATTAGTGCCCAAATGTTAACAATTGATTCATTCATCCGCTCATTTTCCCTGGCCATGCTTATCTTAAATTGGTAAACACTCGGGGAAAATACGCAACTTGACCATGTACATTTGGTCAAGTTCTATATTTTTAAATATTGTAGCGTGACTTTATTCGTTACGTTCTCGACGAGCAGGATGACAGATTACACATGATTGGTGATATGTCAACTAAAAATTATATTACAATTCCCTGACTTAGGATTGTCAACTACAAATTATATTCTTATTCCTTGACTTAGGATTGGATGAGAAGTAGCAATTAAACGTTTGATTTGATAACGTATACAATTAGAATTAATACCGGCGACCATTTGAGGCTGTCTGAATACGATAATCAGAAAGGATTGTCAAGTCGGCCGCTTGAAGGCGCTCCCTTTCCAAGTTGACAGATCGGTCGAGCAGTTCGCTTGAACTACATCTTTCTATTTATCTACCTATCTAGATCTCTATCCAACGAATTTATATCGTACCTAATATCCAAAGTAATGCTCAGTGGTGCTTTGAGTGACAAGGGAGACAAAAATGCTGTGTCATGTTAAGTCACAGATCGTTACTATACACAGTAAAGGTGTTTCCGACCATTTACTGTTCTTGAAATTTATCTTGACAACAATCCCGTATCAACTTCAGTACTTATTTTTCATAATTTACCTAAGACCAGAACATACCAAATAAAATAGAAGATAAAAGTATGTTTCCGGTACTTGACAGTCAAAACAAATTACAGACTTTCTGTTGAATGCTGCTCAAAACAAGCGATGTTGTACCTATCCCATTTCCCACTATTGCTTTTGAAACCGAAAATTAAACAAATTTGTAAGGACCTGTTTCATGCACTACTGAAATGGTTAATTTCTGCGCCAGGTCTACTGACCTTTCGTTGGATTAAAGTTGTTCTCGCACGTGGAGAACAGACAGTAGGTCAAAGGGTATAACGCCTCTGTAGGTCGAATGACACGTTTACGGTATTAGTACATTAATGCGAACCTGATTTTGTCGGCGGATTAGATAAGATTTGATATCAACGAATTCCATCCTTCAAAACACCATCAAGATGAAGCTTCTCGATGTTCAGATTCGGGTTATCGCCATTTGTCGTCAACCTTTGACCAGTTGGACAAATTTATCGTGATCATAACACATTATGTGCACACCTAAACATTTTCACACGTAAATGTGAACATGATCTTTCCCTGTTTTACCTTCTTTAAGGGGAACGTTGAATTGCGACCTTGTGTCAATGAAATTTTATTTCAATCTATCTTAACATAATGCCCATAGAGTATAACCATGGGGGTATAAAAAAGACTCCTGTTGACTCAACAAGGACACACGTTCTTAGGGAGCCTTCAGTAACTACAGGGGGGTGGGCTTGGGAATTCCGTGCACACCTGTACCGAAAAATGTGACCCCCCTATCCTCTTGTTTAAAATGTGACCCTCCCCCTTGTCCGACATTCTAAACCTTGACCCTCCCCCAATCACAGCAGAATTCTCCCCAGGAATAACTTAACCAGTATCAGCTAATTTATATAACGGTTGGTTTAATTGTTATGTAAGTTAGAGACAGAAATTACAGGACGAGGGCTGGCGCAGTGGAGGGACGGTCGCAATTTATCACGCAAGCATTTTGGAGGATAATACATTTGCAGGAGGGTCACCATATTTTGCGTTACTCAAAAAAGGCAAGATGTGGCTGATATAGTGCTTCACACAAAAATATCAAATCATAAAACATGGGAGTCTATCAGGCAAACTATTCACATCCCCCACCTGTCCCATGTGTTTTTGTATCGTGTCTTTCTCCAGCCTAAGTTTTGACTGTTCAAGGTGTTTAATGTAGGGTACCACTGCATCTTCTTTGCTTGTGAAGCCTGTCGATACTGTGTGTGTATTGAAAATAAACAATGTATTTCGTCGGTGATTTCCTATTGAGGAAATATCACATGGACAATCGACGGTTCGGCTGTAAAATCAGCTCCTGTTAAAAGTGACCCTCCTCCCAAGATAGATTTATAAAAATGACCCTCCCCATGGACAGTTTTCTAGATCGTGACCCTCCCCCAAATTCCCTCGGCCCGCCCTCACGTGTAATTACTGAAAGCTCCCCAAGCATGCAAACTTCATAAGACTGATCACAGTCATGCACGTAAGGGCAATTATATGAGCAATTTTAATGTCATGTGACAACCCTTTGAACGGAAGGAGAGATATATGATAGTAGTGTCCATCTTATTGCATAAAAAAACTTGTCATCGACACTTACGCAGAGCAAACGTTGGCGGTTTGTTATCAACATTCTGAATTACTGACCGACAAACTGTCTGGTCTGGCCGGCTCATCAACTGACCCATTCGTTTCTGGCAGGTCGATTAGCCGGTAGTCTCGATTACCCAGACTGCACTTCGCGGCTCTCAATCGGCCCTCCCTCATCCTAGTCTGGTTCCCTGACCCTATATTTCCCCACGCCCTCTATCAAGGAAATGGGTCAGGGAACCAGACTATCCCTCATCCAAGCGGCCAGTTGAGAGCCACGCAGTGCAGCCTGGGTAACCGAGACGATTGATTGACTGGAAAACTCATCGATGACTACCAAATGTGATGATTTCATGATTGTGAATTTAAAATAAAGTAAAAGTAATTGTTTTCTACTTGTGGTCGCGACACACTTTCTTCAAAACAATATTTCTCATCAAAGGCTACAAATAAATAAAATTCCCTTTAATACTATCATTTTTCTAAAAGCAGAGAATGTGAAGTTAAGTATAGTGGCAATAGCTTAATTTTAGTATCTTTTGGATACTAAAACACCTCAGTTTGATACTGCAAACATAAATTAATTTAAAGTCAAAGACTTGATTGTACTTAATTATTAAAAAGTTTATTACCAAGTGGTGCCCACTGAAGACAAAGTATTTTTCTGAAAGATTAAGACCCTGCAATTTTACAAATTTTAGGTAGAAGGTTACTGCGTCTGCCCTTCCATGGAACTTCAGCGATTCATTTCTAAACATTTGCAAATACTAGCCCTCGCGTTCATTCCGCCATTTTCTTTTAAATGGACTTGGTGAGCCATGCATACGGGTATGGTGAACACTCTAATATATGTCTATTACATGAGTCTGTACGGATCTAGGCTAACAAGACACGCTTTAATTGTGCTGCACCTGTGTGCTATTAAACTAACCTTTACCACATTGTATGATTACACGGAGTATTTTTGACGTGGGTAATACATAAAATTATCTCCTTGTTGAAAATCCACTGTAACGGTTACAAACTATGGGAGAATGCATTTAAAAATAGATTGATATCTCCCATGTTTCTGTCAGCCCATTTGATATTCGTTTCCACGGTTTGAACAGCGTCATAGAAACCATTTGCTGCTGAACCCGGCATGTCATAGTGCTTTGTTCCAAAGTCGTTGAGCTGTGAATTTTGAAAAAGACAACAAAAGTGATAAACAGTTAGAACGATTCTGCTCGATTTCTAAATTTCCCTCCAAAGACTGCTGGACTCTCAGTGGGGGCGCAACTGACTGTCAGATGACTGACTTGACAACGGAGGACGCTTAACTGAATAAAACTGGGCTCACATTGAACAATGTTACGACTCAACATAATAATAGGGGCCCTGTTGCTTAATGGAGATACGGGGTGGGGCCTATAAGAAACCTTTGTTGCCTTCTTTCGGGAGGTTAGTCCTAATATAACGTTCTTTAGGTTGACCATTCGCCTGAAAAATAATTGATGGGATATTAAAAGAGGCCTTGGAAGTGAAGAGACAAGAAAAAAGCTACATGAAGGCTTAGAGTCTCTGTCTTACTTTTCAGATAACTTGCATGGAAATATATACGTCTCACATGTTGCTTGTGTTCAGCATTGTCTGACAAAGTTCAGCTTTTTTAAGGTCAGCTGATTAAAGTGAAATGCAGCGAATTGGAATCTTACCCCTTCAAGATCTTTGTTCGTATTCATCTTACTCGCAAAGGACCAAACAATATCGTAGGCACTATCACCATATCTGCAGAGGTTGTGCAAAATTTGTAAATTGATACACATCAGACAGACAAATGAACATCTTTATCATTTCATCAAGCACTAAGGTGTCATCAATACCCACTCTGTGCTGCTACCAAATCGAAAACTGCTGTTTATTTACCGTAAAAATGTGATATGCTATCCTCTACACTCGGTGGCAATCCGTTTTCCAGGGCCATTCTATACATATCGATAAATACTTCACGTTTATAACCGCAGAGGTAAGCCTTGTACTTTATGTATGAATATTTCACTTACGTAGCGGCCAGAGCATCAAAACTTTCAATGGTAAACGCCCAGGCAAGATCGAATCCAAGCCCTGAATTGTCTCTGACGTAGCCGATTGTTGTTCTGGCGTCAAAAGATGAACTCTCCAGGGCTTCTTCCATGTACCTAGAGAGTTCAAGATGGAGTGGTTGGCAAGGCTGACTAACTTGTTTCAATCATTTATACACGAAAGAAAGTGTTTTATTTAAAGTAGGTTTTAGATTATCAGCCACATGCACCGTCAACTATTATTTCGGTTGATTTTTCTGTCATCATTCGAATGATTTATCGATTTGTGATAGACTAATTGATGGATAGAATTGATCACAGAAATCACTCAAGCTATATCATCCGTCAATTCACTTATTAAGGTAGAATGAGGCTCGAAAGTGAAAGACTTAAATTTTTACTACCCAAACTTTCCTCAATGAAACTTTCGGCCATCCTGGGTCACCGTGCAAAAGTTGGTACTAGATAGACAAATTACCAAAGATTTCCCGATATTTCATATTCAAAATAGCCGCCATCCCTGTGTTAACTCTATGGGGAAAATAAAATTCTCGATTTTCAAAAAAAAAACTAAGACGGTAAAAACTTTACTTACACTCAGAGCTTTAAAATGAGCCCCTACGAGTGGTAGATCAGAAAAGAATTGGAAAAGTTTGAGAATTCGTTTAACTGTCCCCGAGGCGTGTTCTACCTCAAAACAGGCTGAAAATACAAGCGGGTAAGCTTGACAACTTCTGAATCTGTCTTCTTCTCGATCTCGTGACCTAACTTGTAAACTTCAGCATACTGACATTTCAAATCTGCCACGGTTGTCTTTGATGACCCTTTCGACAATATCCATACGACTCACCCTTGCAGAGTCCATGATGCCCTGCTGCACGCCATCGCTGATCGTAACCTCCCTCCTTCGCTACTGTCGTCTTTCTGTCGATCATATGCAAATTGCCATTCGGCGTCTGTACCGTAACGGATGGCAGTGCAGTAAACGGTACTGCGCATGTCCGGTTCAATCCTGTTTGTGACAGCACACGTAAAGAGGGTCAATCTTCAATTTCTTTGGAGAAAGTCTGACTTTTACACCAGATAATATCAATTAACCGTTGCAGACCGCAGTGAAAAAGGTTCCGCATGTAACTTGACATTCAAATCAGAATTATCTACTAACATCCCAACTCAAATTAAAACATCTGATTTCTTGACGTTTTGTAATTTTTGCACAAAATTCCATGACATATACACACCTGTTGTCGTCAGGATCTGCCATCCATGCTTTAAATTGCGACGATGCAGTGTTTACACAGTCAGGGTTACTGTAATCACATGAAACGCTCAAAGTATCGAGACGTCTGTAACTAGTAAAGAAAGCACACAATTCATTTATTCACCTGTACATAATAAAATATTATGGTTATGGTTTATATGTAGTTACATGATTATATATAAAGAGAGGAGCGAGAGAGAGAGAGAGAAGGAGAGAGAGAGAGAGAGAGAGAGAGAGAGAGAGAGAGAGAGAGATTTAGAGAGAGAGAGAGTCAGACAGAGACAGAGACGGAGGCAGACAGACAATTCGTGAAATTATAGAGGGACAAATAAGCATTTGGTAAAATTATCATACCTAGTACGTGCTGAAAGTAAGGAGAGGTGACGTAACTTACTAGTCGGTATCTTCATTTCTATAATCGAATTGCCAACCCATCGAATCATGGTTTGCTGCCATGAGATTGCGGATGTATTTCTGTAAAAAGTAAACAAAACTGTTATCCATCTTGTAGTAAAGAAACGACAGCAGTCAAAAATTGGATATGAGTTTCGGTTCCTTATTCTATAGGTTTGATTTGCACTTACTAAACTGAAATATTGGGTTTACCTCATAAGTTCCATATGCAAATGATCTCCACAACATATACTTGGTGTAGTATTGGTCAGCGACGAAAGCCTGCCATGGCATATACTCGTTCTCTGATTTCAGATACTCAATGATCTCAAGGGCAATGACGTGGTCTTGATGTTGAGCTTGTCCGAGATGGAATGCGTCATCGATTAGATGAGCTCGGTTTCTCACTGGTAGCGCCTTTGATAATAATAATTAAAAATACATCGCGTTCATGATAAATCGTAACATGGTATTACACAGCTAACTATAATTAAAGGATTTAACAAAATAGAGGAAAGCTATTTTCGTGAATAAATCAGGGGAACGGTATTGGAGATGCGTAAACTCAACGAGTTACCACAGATCTAGGGGATAAATGCAGGGATTTTTGCTATTGTCACGTAGCGTGGTTGTGATATAGCTATCGTCGGATACGTACACTCTGTGGCAGGGCACGTTGGGCAGTAGACGTATAAGAGACGGCAACGATACACCGAAATATACTCTAAGTCGTAGCACGTTATTCAGCTGAGTAACATAGGTTACACGGTAAAACTTCTATGTCTCACACTAGTCTAATAATAGGCGTCGGTCACGGTCAGTGTCGTCTCGAGCGTCGCAACAGGTTCCGAACAGGTTCTACTCTAACACACTAAAATGCAGAGTTTATATTGAGTGAATCTCTGACTTTGTCATGACTTTGGTATGCGTCTATAATGAGGAACGTCACTCAAATCTAAGTACAAGGTTAACAGGATGGAAGTATCTCTCAACGCCGAGCATGGCTGAGACTATCTGTCAACATAGCGTCCGGTCAACGTTAATGACTTAAACAGTGGTTAAAACAATACGTTCACTAAAGACGGATGGACGGTTACATCAAAAGGTCACGAAAATAAACAAGGGAATCGTTCTCACGATGCACCACGTGCAGAAGGGGTTACTATAGGTCACAATCATACAAACTAAATTCACGTCATATCGAATGGCTACGTCACACTATCAAGGCTCTGCGAGTCTATGGAAGTAATATAACATTCTGTTTTGACCATGATAAAAAACTCACAGCTTGCTCTCATTTACTTTCAAGTTGACATTGATCTGATATTTCCCAATTATTTTTCTAAAATAGCGAGAGCAGGCAACCATGGATTTCCTCTGCCTCCGAGTCTATAGAACAACCACACATGTAGCAGCTGTACAAATCTACACTGAGACGGTTACGATATTTTACCTTGTGATCATATTGAAGTTGCTTGGCGAGTTTCCTCCAATTGTCGACGTCATAGTTTACCCGGATGTAGGCCGACTGGTTGATATTGGCTATGTACCAGTCTAAATTGGTTATTCTGTCAAGAACTACAGAACCTGCATTGCAAGTAAAGAGACGGTCGGTTATAAGAACTTACTTAATATTATGCAACACACTAGTTCCTCGTCTTGATTCTGAACCTAAAATGAGACTCCGTGTTATCTTCTCACGGATTTGACTTGAATCGAAGTCTGACACCCTCCCTTGTTTGTAAGCTTTTAATATCGACGGCCTCTAAAGAAAAGAGAAAGGACAGAATTTCTGCGGCATAGATCTTTCTCAGACTGAGTGTTTCAATTGCCAGCAATTTCAATGTAAACGGTTCTTCATTTCACGTACATGTAAGCTTATGTATTCAATCACACTTCTCTGATTTAGCTATTGTGTTGATGCAAATGTTTTTGGTGTATGACGTTTATCACAGGTCAGGGATGAATATGATGCTGTATTTCTCATATAACTCCTCGATTCATCCCTTGTCAAAGTGTTTAAACCGGGGTCCCATTCATCCCCTGTCAAAGTGGTAAACTCATTTATCCCATGTCAAAGTGTTGTAAAGCTAGTATTCATCCCTTGTCAAAGTGGTAAACCCATTTATCCCATGTCAAAGTGTAACACAGTTGTAAGCCTATCCATCCCTTGTCAAAGTGTGTGAACAAATTCATCTTTTCAGACAGCAGAGTGTCCCTAATAGCCAGTGGCACCTATTACCTTATTTTTCAAATAAGTCAGGCTGTCTTCCTGAGTAGAATTTGGACTCGATGATATCAGTACAGAAGAATACCAAACTCTCACCTCCACTTTTGTGCAGCCACAATCTCTTCGGATT
This sequence comes from Ptychodera flava, assembly GCF_041260155.1. Lineage (NCBI taxonomy): Eukaryota > Metazoa > Hemichordata > Enteropneusta > Ptychoderidae > Ptychodera > Ptychodera flava. The sequence continues at coordinate 27,922,968 of NC_091933.1, read as the reverse complement.
CCGAAACTCCATTTCGCCTTCATGTGTGTAGGTCAAAGGAACGTGCCAAACATACCTGTAAATGATTATAATTATGATGATGAGTGTTGATGTTACCGACGATATCGTTGTATAGTTAATTAGTTACTACGAGTCAAAAAAATAAACGTCAACATAAATATATGTACACAAATTTAAACCTTTCAGCGCCAAAGTCAATTTTTGTCTCCTTTGGTAAATATACTCCAGTCAATTTTTTTCAGATTTTTGTCAAAATTTTGATAACAAACTTTAGCCAATGAAATATGATGTCCACTTGATCCAAAATTATCAAATAATTACAGAAAAAATTCATAAAAATGGGTAAAAATGTTGCACTAAAATTTTGGTAGGAACAATTACAGCACTCAAAGGGTTAAGTGTAATGTGCTTTGTGCACAGTCGTGTTTTGAGAAGTCGCTACACTGCTCCCTTCCCCATGTGACAGCTAGACATGAAGGCCAATATCTGGTATTTAAACGTGCTTTGAGATTAAGGGATTGTTACATCAGGCGTAGTCCTGTCCAGCTAAATTTCAATGACATTTTTTTTAACCTATGTAAAAATATAGAAAATATTTTCTCGCCCGAGATTAGTGTAATATTTGTCTTGCGGCGAATCGTTTGGATCCAGTAGGAATTGTTGTTGTGTGGCCGTCACGACATTGGTAGATGTCCTGGTCAGGGTCACTACAGGGAAACCCATCTGTCGAAACCAGGGATCCATCAGATCTTTCATGTCGTAGCCAAGACTGTCTTTCATACTCACTCCAGCCAAGTCATCATTGGTCTAAAACAACGGAAGAATGTATGGAAATTCAGTGATAAATACCTTCAAAACAAACGATGGATCAAAACAAACGATGGAAACTCAATACCAACAAATTAAATATTGTTTCAATCTACGTTCAAGACTTTGCACAGAAAATTATGACTAAAATATACCGAAAAAATTCTCGCATACATAACAACTATGCATGCACTTGACTCTCCTGAAGAACTCAATGGTTTCTACCTCAGTTAACGCCTGCCACAGGTCATCGGTAACAGTGCTGCCAAACTCGTGTTTCTTAAGATACCTTCGGAATCCTTCGAAGAGGATGTCTTCGCCGAGAAAGTTTCGCATCATCTCAATGAGAACGCTTCCCTGTTGATAACAGCAAGGAATTAGAATTCATGTTATACATCGACCTGGTTGATGGGCCATCACTTCCGCTGATCGTCCTTTGTATTGTACATTAGTCTGGGGTCTAGCAGGTTCGTTTTGAAAACCAAGAATCACCTTGGACAGGCTGTTTCGCTTGAAAGTTGAGAAGAAATCGCACGCTTGCATAAGCAATCTTGACAGTAGTTTTGCAATGCTGACACAAGGGGTCGTAACCATATCAGCCATATGCTGTTAGATACTCAACCAATCTCTAGAAGTTAAGTATGCTATTAGGTCAAATTAACAGGCAACTTTATAATTGGCTTGGAATGGCTTCTAACATTTCCTGCTGGCATGTGGTAAAAATGCCAAATTAGGGTTTGCTTTGGCGATATATGTACTAAAACGAACATTCTTCGTCAATTCAAGATGAGGTGAAATCACTTTGTAAATCACAATGTGTAGAATAACGCTTTTGGACATTTTACTGCCATCGAAAATTCTAGGAAGATAATAAAAACTGGGAATTTACAACTGACTTATTTAATGCACGTATACTAGTAATGCAACCCGAATTAGAGAGCTGTCCCTGTGTATAAAGTTGGCCTATGTGATAAGTTTCGAGGCGGCAGTCCGCTAAGAGAATTTTGCAGCACTTAAAATTACCATCTACAACTTGTATAGTTGGCTTTTAAAGCTTGACGATCTCTCAATTTAGCCATTTCAGTGATTCCCAAAACCTTGGTCCTTGAATTGTCTTTCCGATAGAACGAAAGCGTCTCGGGTATCTTAGTTGCAACTTATGTAAATCAGTTCATCCGACCTTGCTGTTTCCTCCTCCGTAGTCAAAGTTTTGGTAATACATGTTCATAATGATATGATTTTAATATTTTAGTATATGAATGTGCAATATTTGTGGATAGGATATGTTCAAGTCCTACAGAGCTTTTAAGAGCTTTATTGAAAAGACTAAGAGCTTTTGAATTTGATGAAATCTCCGAATCAGGTGTTGTGATGAATTAGTTGTCATATTACAACTTTTAATTTATTTGAAGAAATTTCTTCAGCAATTATCCCGGATATGCAGTTACCAAATAAATTATGGTAGCACGCGTAGAATGTAAGACGAGAGTATTTTAAGTAAAGCAATACCAAGTTCTGATTAATAATGAAGATTTACCTTCTGGTAAGTCATGCGAGGATGTGTACTTGGAGTGACCACTGGCCTTGATGTGCCGACTTGATCTGATACAAAGGCACGGTATGTATTGTCTTTCAGGAAAAACTGGTCAAACTGTCACGTGAACACGTAACGAACCAAAATAGATAGTTGAAGATAAAGACGAGTATTTAAAATGTATAGTTAGGAAAGGACCGATCAGAAATTGCAGTCAAAGACATATTTCAAATTCACGTGACAGCCGGAGCATACAATCGAAAGAATGACTGAAGATGAAAGCGCAGGTAATCATAAGCCACAATATGCAAAGGAAGACATTAAAACGCCTTATCTGACAGAGATATAGTAATATTTGGATGTCGTATAGCGAGTTTTCATGGCATCAGATGTCATAAAGGATGACAATAGGACAAAGGGTTGCACCTTGCTCGTTTGATACAGAAGACTTACCGTCCCAAAGCCTCGTTCTGAGAAATCCAAGCCATAATATTGGAAAAACGTGGCAAAGCCCTCGTTTAACCAAAAATCGTTCCACCATTTCATCGTCACAGTATTACCGAACCACTGCAAAATAGTAGAACGTAAAATTTCAGTGTGAATTACCCAATGAGGAGATGAGCCCTGCTTTTAAAGAGGCCAACAGACGTGGATTTATTCTGGTCGAATTAAATACCTTTTGTGACAATATGCATCATGGCTATTCTCAGCTATCTCATACCTGATGCGCTAGTTCGTGAGCGATGATTGCAGCCACGCCCTTCTTGCGTGCTGCCGTGTATTCATCCGGGTCATAGATGATGTAGACTTCACGATAGAGAATCAGTCCCCAGTTTTCCATGGCTCCAGGTGCAAAGATTGGCACCGCTGGCATATCTGACAACATCCAATAAGAAATCAATATCTTGTTGAGAAGACATTGCGATTATAATGCATTGTAGTTTCAATGCGGTTATGCCCTATATTCGTTGTATTTCTGTTGTTGTTGTTGTTGTTGTTGTTGTTGTTGTTGTTATTGTTGTCGTCGTCGTTATTCGTCATTCGTACCACCACCACCACCCACCACCACCACCACCATCATCATCATCATAATCATCATCATCATCATTATCCTCGTCGTCGTGCACTTATCTCTAAATTTTCTTTCAATATTTGACGTTTACGTAATATAACCTATGGTGAATGAGCAAAAGAGATGCATTATGGAGAAATAAGATCACGATGGCTCGGTATTGGAGAACTAACCGATCTTGGGAAGTGCATATTTCATGTCAAAGAGATCCTCAAACATTGATGTCTGCTCCATACCGACATGGAGTGCGTATTCGGCTTGGTGAACCAGAGAGGGCTGACTACAAACACCAAACTGTGAAGACAAAAGTGTGAACACATTCTTGTATTTCAGGTCCAGAACATAAACGTGAATCGATTTTGTAAAATAAGATTTCTTAAAGGATCGTCTTAAGTCTTGGTATTAAAAGGTGAAGAGGTCATGTTAATATATAGCCCTGAAATCGTGGATGTTGCTGCGTACATCAATTACAGACAAAGAGACAAAGATTATAACGAATATTTATGGTTCATTTGAATTGGTCTGATACTCTATCTTTTCATCAGATGTGAAATCAGATCTAGTCCCGCTTCTACTGTCTATGTCCTGACCAAGGTTAACGCGTCCAGCGGTCTCCTTATTACGAAAGAAGTATTTATTTTTACTTCTAATAATAAATCTCTACCCTTATATTGTGACTTGTAGTGTTTTGAATACAGGCCCAGTCTCCGATGGTGTAGGCATTGAGATAAGTCGACATGACTACGGTCTGCTCGTACTGTGTGACAATCCAAACTTTATCCAGACTCTGTGATAGTAGTGTTGCTAACGACATCGGTGTTTGAGAGGGCAATGCGACCTGGTCGGTAGACCAATGTCGTGTTGAATGTAGCTTTCAGCGCAGGCTCATCGAAGCAAGGGAAGACGTATCTGGCCCCTCGTGCCTGGAACTGGGTGGCAGCAAACCTCCTGTGAAGATCAAGCGATTCAACCTTTAAGACTATCAATCAATAAGCTATGACACAGTCCGTGGGTGTCGGGACTGCGGCTATGGCGAAGCGAAGTGACGGTGAATCATTCTTATGGGTTCTAGGATAGTGCCCTTATGAATCGAATTGCAACCTACAAAAGAATGAACCACCTGTTACGTTTATTGACAGATATCAAATTCCTAATGCATAATGGCTTTCAGTATCTGGCCATCGATATAGAAGTTTCATAATAATTCATCAAGTGGGCAGTGCCTCTCAACGGTCAACCAAGGTCGTACTGACCAGTAACCATTAACATTGCAAGTAACCAATTTAGTCATTAGTGATTCGTGAACTTCAAGAAACAAGTTAAGATGTTGATGAAAGTATCTCAATCAATTTGAGTTTTTCACGACAGCAAATAGAACGTCAAGTGAAATAACAGCATCATTTAGATAGTTATTGGTCTCGGCGGACAGACTGAGATCGAAATCTGACCTGAGAGAAATTAAAATGGTGAGACCAATTTTGTTTTGTTCGGAGGCCAAAGTTGCGCAGACAGTATACAAGGTAGAGTCACGTATAGACACTTGTTCAACTGACAGACAAATTGCGAAGCAGATAATATTTCAATTTTTCACCGTCTGTACTCTATCGTTTCATATACCAGATATTGTCTGGTTATACAACTTTAAATTTATGTTGTTATTGAGGAGTTCAGTTCGACATAAGATAGGTCACGGTACGTGGCTGTGTTAGGTGTTGACATTTATAGAGGTGTTTTAGGCGGGTGAGAATGAAGATGGAACGGTATTTATTTTTCATTCAGAATAGAGTGAGAATTTGTGGCGACGTAAAAAATTGTAAAAGAAACTATATCTTCACTATACTGTTGTCGCCGAAGCAAATTATAATGATGACATCACTTATGTTACATATTTATTTGATGTCAAACAAGAAGGATGGCCGTAAAATTTACAACCAGACTACCGTCATGCCGGTAATTTATGACAATTTCATATCAACAAGTCGATAGAGTTAATGTACATTCTTTTTCACGGTTGTGTCAGTCATAATATGGCTTCCTATCTTTCGATGTGTCTATTATTGTACACTCTGAAAGGCAATCTGATCAACTTGAACTTAAATTTTAATTGGTATTGCTGTCAATTCAACTTACTTTATCTCCCCTCCTTCTTCATAAGAAGCCGAGTAGAAACCAAAGAAGCCGTAACGGTTGCTATTGTCAGTGTACCCACATGTTCAAGGTGTATGCTGTACTGATGGTTCTGTTGCAGCTGTTCTACGGTTTTGATGATGTACCATTGATTTGCACTAACTTCGGAGTCGTCGGTGGATGAAACAGAAACCGACTGCTCCTGTCCATCCGTTATGTCCAGTAAAACAATCCTGTTTTCATTAATTGCCACATTTGAAATATGCAAGTAAATCTCATTGGTCGGTTTCACGCAATTGACGAAGATTTTCGTGTTTCCCCGGATGTCCAGAAACTTCTCTCCGGAAGGGTATTCTTCGTCATCGATGTACGCTTTCAGGTAGACGTTGTAGTGGAAAGGTACTAGAGTGTCCGGCAATCTGCCCTCTTCGGTCGGTGGATTGTCAGGGACATCTATGGGTGTGGGCATCCGGCTCTCTATGGGTTCGCGTACCGTTGGAGGTGGTGAGGCGGTGCAGTTTCTCTCGGGAACGTAATAGGCCAACAATGCGGTTCCAGCTACCAGAAGACCAACAACCAGCAGGATTACAATGCCGGCAGTCTTCGTAACGATGCATCCCTTCTGGGACATCTTGCCGAGTTCTAGATCCGTCGCCATTTTACTGACCCTAGGTCAACGCTTGATTCACAGGCCAAAATGGTTTACAGTACTTAAGATATCCCATAATTTGTAAATAGTAACAATGCAATTCTTGCGAACAATAAAATGTCAGTCAAGTTATCTTGACAAATAGTGTTTCGGTGTTACTTGCTAAATAAGCTGATCAAAGGTGTTAAATATAAATTTATAGAAATATGTTTACCTTAAAGGTGTGACACGAATCATTCGTCTTTTATTGATCATAAATGTACCATGTCCTACACGTATGCACACTCTATGTATGTATGTATGTATGTATGTATGTATGTATGTATGTATGTATGTATGTATGTATGTATGTATTGTTTGTGGTACTCCATATAGTATGATAACAAATTATCTTCAAGTGCAATATTTCCGACTTTATTTAATCTTTCTTGTTGACATGCCAGATACATGAAATGGAACACTTCAGAGATGCATTCTGATGATGTGGCACGTGGGTTTAGTGGGTCCCTTGTTCGATTGCGAAAGAAAAACAAGATCGATCCCTTTTTGAAAATTTTGATGGAAATTTTACAGAGGAATCTTTTCAAGTGTTTTTTTTCCTCAGACAACCGTGACGAAGTGCGTCGCTTGACAGGGGCAGGAGAATCTTCAGAGGTTTGACAAGGACGGGAGAATCTTCGGCGGGGAAAAACACGCCCACAACTAGGGAGATATAGGAGGAAATTGACAATTGAAATTTGCTTACAAATTTCTCTGATGATTAGTTCACAGGATTATGCTGATTCTCGTCTACATGAGTAGCTTCTTGGATCTCATCGAGATATAATCAACTCTCATGAAATTATTTTCGGAGGGAAAGACTTTTTAAATGCAAATATCAGAAAGCGATATAATAAATGTTACACCCATTCATCTTTTATTTTTTCGATTGATACAAAAATATACATTCATTTGATAGTGACTGACCAAAGCGTATATCACTTCGACTGAAAAAGCTATTGCATTGTGTTGATGTATCCACAGCAAAATAGTATTGTTGTCTAAGTGTCTTTTGAAGAGCATATTTAAGTTAAAATCATATGCATCGTCAAATATTACATCTATGTCTCTTACTTAAGTTGTAATCGACTTTGCATCCTTTGACAAAACATTGTTGTCAGAATTACATGTTCAGTTCATTATACATAAAACTTTGCATAAAATGGTCCGGTTTTACACGTTTCGCCTCCTTTTTGTCCCCCTTTTATGGTATGAAAATAGCATGGTATGTTGCTTGCAGTTCCATCGTTTATTTCTCCATGGCGTTTTGAATGATTTGCATAATCAAATTTCTAAGTTCAACTGACTACAAAGAGAGTGAACTATCATGGCTATCACAGAAAGGTCAAACAACGCGGCCGTTTCTTGTTTAATACAAGGGTCTGTTTAAAACTCTTTCTTGTAGAACAAAAATGAATTACACAAAACAACGCGATGGAACAGACGGCGCAGTCATTGGTCAAATCGATGAATTTGGTCGACAAAATTATTCTCAGCTAAAGCTTTGCGAATGAAGTGACTGTCATAAATCAAACTTCCTCGGTATATTTGACTCAAAGTGTTGTCAAAATACAACGCCAAATGAACCTATTGTAGACATTTACAGAAAATGTTTACTATCGGACTTAAACCACGTCTAGATGCACTTACACAAAGCACTTTGAATGTGGCACAAAACGTCACTTTGCTGAGATCTACAACGCGGATTTGGCTGTTACATACTATAGGAGTATGCATCCAGAAATAGGGCGATATCTCCCATGTTTCTGTCAGCCCATTTGATATTCGTTTCCACGGTTTGAACAGCGTCATAGAAACCATTTGCTGCTGATCCCGGCATGGTATAGTACTTTGCTCCGAAGTCGTTGAGCTGTGATTTAACCAAAAGAAAAAAGGACAATACTTAAGATTTTCTCTTCAAGCTTCGTAATCCCCGCTTCAATTTTCAAAAATTAACTGTCAAGTGACTGTGTAAATAAAGCCATAATTATTCACCCGATGTCTGCAATGCAAACACTCCTTTTCTGAACTACTACTTTCCTCTAAATATTCAGTGCTGGTCAATTATGCTCGTAATTTTATTTCACGCAATACAAGTGTCATCATATATCGGCGAATGTAAAATACTTGAAACCTTACCGCTTGAAGGTCTTTGTCTGTGTTCATCTTACTAGCAAATGACCAAACAATATCATATGCGCCATCACCGTACCTGTACACACAGAGTATGATATCCAAATTAATATATATGTAAATTATAAATTTTAACGACATTATGACTTATCATCAATGGTAACTATTTGTCTTGGTAAGTTAAAAGCATGGGTGTAAACTAGCAAGATTTGCTCATTGGAAGAAACGTTCGAACAGAAATCTTTTTACCGCCTAATGAAATACAATGTGATTGACGAACTGTGATCGTACGCATATTGATCGCAACACCTACTTCTAAGTTTAAACAAATGTGCATCGGACGCCACATTACTGAATAAATTGCGATGATCACTGTTTTTGGTTGTATACTTACGCACTCTCAAGGCTTTCAAAGTTTTCAATGGTAAACGCCCAGGCAAGATCGAACCCGAGCCCTGAATTGTCTCTGACGTAGCCGATTGTTGTTCTGGCGTCAAAGGCTGAACTCTCCAGGGCTTCTTCCATGTACCTAGAGAGAGTTAAGATGGAATTGACAGCTGAAATTGAATGCTCTGACGAACTTTATTTCATCTGTAACCTTTCTTTACGAAGATTCCTTTTCATACATTAAATAATATTCTAGTTGTCTATATCAACGAACCTCTAGGTCAATCATTCAAACACCCATAATTGTTGGAACAAATTAGCGATAGATTATCAATTAATTGTGTCATTCAAAACGATTTACTGATTCAGCAATTATTGACAAAGACGATCAATTTACTCGAATGTTAATCAATTAGTTTACTGAAATACGTAAGAGATAATATTAGAAATTAAGCAAGGCAAATTATCGATAATACTGTCCCTCTCACCCTTCCCATAAACTCTGCAAATACTTTCTGTCTTATTTTTGCAACAACTCCAACATCCGTAAACATTATCGCAACACGATGGTTTCCTCGATTGACTCACCCTTGCAGAGTCCATGATGCCCTGCTGCACGCCATCGCTGATTGTAACCTCCCTCTTTCGCTACTGTCTTTTAACCGTTGATCATATGCAAATTGCCATTCGGCGTCTGTACCATAACGGATGGCAGTGCAGTAAACGGTACTGCGCATGTCCGGTTCAATGCTGTTGGGAGCAGCAAAGGCGAAAGAGGTCAACAAACCATGAGTCTCAACAAACATATTAATAATTTTGTTGCAGTATTTGAATTATACATACTTGTTGTTGTCCGGATCTGCCATCCATGCTTTAAATTGCGAAGACGCAGCGTTTACACAGTCAGGGTTACTGTAATCACATGATACTCTCAAAGTGTCAAGACGTCTGTAACTGACAATTTGTCAAAAGAGAGCACTGATTAGTTTTAACGAAATGACACGTTATTTTCAGTTTTCACTGATGAGTATATTAATAGATACATTATGGTTACAATCAATTTAACGCTTGTACTTCGTAAACTGAAATCTTATTCACAGTGTGATCATGTATCGTTTAACCCAAATTTAGGACGAAAATGTATACAAAGTACTAACATGTATGTTCTTCATGGATACATACAATATACCTGCCTGCCTGCCCACCTGCCTAACTTCCTACCTACCTACTTGCACATACCGTTTAAAATAAGGCCTGTCAGCAAGTTTATGTGTTTGTTATTTACTCACTAGTCTGTGTCTTCATTTCTATAATCGAATTGCCATCCCATCGTATCATGGTTTGCTGCCATGAGATTGCGAATATATTTCTGTAAAAAATAAAAGAATGTTTTCCATCTTGTAGCAACGTCAGCAATTAACAATTGGAGATGAGTTTCTGTAACTTATTCTATGGAATACATTTACACCTACTAAACTGAAATATTGGGTTTACCTCATAAGTTCCATATGCAAATGATCTCCACAACATATACTTGGTGTAGTATTGGTCAGCGACGAAAGCCTGCCATGGCATATACTCGTTCTCTGATTTCAGATACTCAATGATCTCAAGGGCAATGACGTGGTCTTGAAGTTGAGCTTGTCCGAGATGGAATGCGTCATCGATGAGATGAGCTCGATTTCTGACTGGTAGCACCTGGGATTATGAAATCGGACGTGATTAGAACTCAAGAGTGGTGATAATCACACCTGTCATGTGGAGCTGGTACACTTTGGCGCATAATGCCACAGCAGCAATCGAAAGGACCTCTGAATACATCAGGAGTTGGGATCATTGATTGTTAGAGAGTTCGTAGCATGAATAAGTATACAGCACGGGAATTCGCGCCAGTCAATGAAACTGATATCAGTACAGTCACTATTGATAATATGTGATTTATCTTTTCATTGCCCCTGTCATTTTTTGACATGAAAATATGTCAACATCCTTTGCCGAGTTAACTTGAGATCAGTACAGTCACTATCTAAGTTAAGGCAAAGCTTTTACCTTGTGATCATATTGCAGTTGCTTGGCCAGTTTCCTCCAATTGTCGACGTCATAGTTTACCCGGATGTAGGCCGACTGGTTGATGTTGGCTATGTACCAGTCTAAATTCGTCAGTCCTTCAACAACTACGGAACCTGTTTCACAATTGATACGACCATACAGAAACATACGTACGTTGTTATTCAAGATTAAATTGGAAATGATCAAATTTTGGTCAGTTATTCAGACATACAATTCTTCACACATTTTGGAAGAATGATATTTGATATTTTTATTTACATTTTTTCGTGCATAGACTCAAAGTATTTGGGTTACAGGGCTTCATTTTATATTAGCATTATTTTAGTCAATAGTATATTCTTTGAGTGGTTGGTTATATTGACCAGATCCTTGAAATACGCTGGAAGAGTATCTATAGAATCACACCTCTAATACTGTTTCTGTCGAAAAGATTTCAATCATTTCTAGAATCTTCCATGAATTTGTGATCATGTGATAACTGCTGCTACGAGAAACCATAAACGTCGGCTGTGAAACGTTACCAAATATCACTTGAGTTTTACTTGCTTGTTTAATGTCAAGAAAAGAGGAGTGCTCACCTCCAGTTTTGTGTAGCCACAGTCTCTTCGGATCCTGGAAGTCCTTCTCAGCTTCATGAGTGTAGGTCAGTGGAACATGCCAGACATATCTAATACAGCACAGCAGTAACAAAATTATTATTAGCTTAGCTTTTCCATACTTACAAACATTTTCCATCCAATCTTCGGAGGGATGTTTCGGATTCCCGTTATTAATCCTCATCGTCTTTGAACATGTCACTGACTCAATCCTTGATGGTTGGTTTGGTCGATTAAATTCAGGTGCTCACCTGCATATTTGCGGCTGCCATATTTGAGTAGCAGTCCGAAAATTATTTAATTGTTAATTAAAATATTCATGTGGGTTGCGTTCGTCATTAGTGTTTGAAACACTTTCTATTATCACACTTCCCTGAGCGTTTTTACATATGTTTCATTTGATTTCGAACCATCTTATCGACAAAAGATAAAAAAACCATACAGCTAAATGCCTGAACTCTCCCCGAGGTTCCGTAAGTAATACTTATGTGGTCCTACTTCTTCAGTATCCATGTACCACATTTGGACAAATAAAATATTTTCTCACCCGAGATTAGTGTAATATTTGTCTTGCGGCGAATCGTTTGGATCCAGTAAGAAGTGTTGCTGCGTGGCCGTCACGACATTGGTAGATGTCCTGGTCAGGGTCACTACAGGGAAACCCATCTGTCGAAACCAGGGATCCATCAGATCTTTCATGTCGTAGCCAAGGCTGTCTTTCATACTCACTCCAGTCATGTCGTCATTGGTCTAAAACATCAGAAAATAGGAAAAAAGTGGAAAGCAGTCTCCATATGGAAAGAAAAGAGACATTTCGATTCGAATGTATGTACAGTATATACACACAAACATGACTGATGGTTAGTCTCGTCAGGGGAATGTGTCAGCGATATGCAGTTAACCAGATGAAATCTCCTGAAAAAATACGGGACTTTCCTCAGCAAATTCTGGCTCCTTATTTAAAACGACCAAGGCCAATAGGTAAAACAATTTATTGTCCCAAAAAGGTCTGACATGCGCCATGCATCATCGCTAGTGTGCACGGGAGAATTCAATGCAGTACGAGCCTCGAAACTGAGGGACAAATTTTGAACAATATTCTAAGGAGGTCAAGAATAAAAATCAGGTGTCATCGCGCAATTTTGGCGCTGGAGAAACAAATGACCAAACAATTTCCCGACATTTGAAATTCAAACTGTCCGCCATCTCTGTGTTCACTCGAGGGTGAAGTTAATTTTTCGATTTTCATAAACTATGAGGGTGAAAACTTTCCTTACCAAAAGAGCTTCTAAATAAGTTCCTAAAATGGTAGAAGAAAACGGTATTGTAAAAGTTTGAGAGGCCAAATATTTGTCCTCTAGGCTCATTCCCCATTAACAACGACTCTACTTCGATTCTTTTCACTTTTACATTCCAGAAGATGAGCTGCATTAATTCTCTAGAAGAACGTTTGTCATTGATACCTCTGTTAGAGCCTGCCAGAGGTCATCTGAGACAGCGTTGCCCCACTCGTGTTTCTCAAGATACCGCCGGAATCCTTCGAAGAGAATATCTTCGCCGAGAAAGTTTCGCATCATCTCAATGAGCACGCTTCCCTGTGAAATCAAGGTAATACAGTATGT